>NC_133120.1:33662922-33962922 GCF_033568475.1 Henckelia pumila | reverse complement strand
GATATGGATATGTCCACGGTTTTATGGTATGGGAGTGTATCCTGATGTGATGACTAAGCATACTACATACCATGGTGCTTTTGACTGAGTATTATTCTATCGATGATAGGTTTTCGATACCCTTCACTTCCACTAGAATTCATAGCACTTCTGTACTCATGCTTTTGTAGATCTTTTTAAGATCACGTCCTCAGTTTTTGTTTTGGGCACCCCATTCCACGGAGCAGGACTCAGGTTGGATGGAACCAATGGTAGCAGTCGTTGTGTTACAACAGGGTGGATTTGTACTGTATCAGGTTTCCATTGTATTTGGGATTTTAGATTTACCTTCGATGGGGTTGAATAAAAGTATTGGTTGTTATAGTATTCGTTTGGACCGGTTGTATTATGCCGGTAGATTTTAATTGTTTTAATTAATTTTACGCTGATTTTTTTATTACCACTTTTAAGTAGATTTGCATGCTTTAAGCTTTGGTTAATTAGTGACATCGGATTGGGTCACTACAATCACCATCCTAGGTAAACCGCACATGTTGCACCATCGGTCTAATGGGTGACACATTGTGCCCGATCGCACAAGAAAAACCCGAAGGTTGAGTGACCTTAGAAAAAACTGGCTATCTCGAAAGGATAACAGGCTCAACATGATATGTCAATGCCGCATAACAATCGTGAACAATACATAATATCATTCATCTCATGTCAGATAATAATTCATCAAAAAACCATGCATACTCAGCTGGCTATCTTAGTCTGTAGTTACGTACCTTATTAAAGCAGTCCTAATAGCACCAGTCTAGGGTCCAAGTCTAAAAGTAAATATCTATCTTATCACTATTGGTGATCTAAAAGTCTTATCTAGACTAATAGCTACTCCTAATAGCTACTAAAGTGACCCGTTCTTGAATCACCAACTAATCAAAGTTTAAGCATGCAATAAATATCTTAAAGCATAATAATCAATAAAACCAACAAAAATTCAAATGATACAACTAAAACTATAGTTGGATTACAACCGGTAGCAAAATAAAGTGCAGATAAATGTTATACAATCCTATCAAATATCAGTACTAGAAAATCCACTAATAGAAACCTGGTATTGTAAAAATACAACCCTGCTGGAGCACAACGACTGCTACCTCCCGATTCGTCCAACCTAATTCCTGTCTCAAAGAATGGGGTGTCCAAAACCAAAAAACAAGGACATGAGCTAACAATGCTTAGTTCGAAAAAATGAGTATACACATGTTAAGAATGCTAATGCAAATGAATGGGTATCGAAACCTATCACGGTAGAAAAATCTTTCTCAAACAAATGGCATCATTGTATGTAGCACGTTGGGCCGTCGCATCAGAAGGTGACTCCTATACCATAAAGAAATATGTGGATATAATTATTTTGATCCGAATCTACAGAATCCATCTGTTAGGATCAATTTGGACTTCTCTTATGCATCTTCCTTGAGCAGTTCACTTGACAAACTTTTTCTATGACTCGTGTGTCATTGTTAATTGGCCAACAAGTATTTATGCGGAAAGAGGCCAAATAACAGATTGAATATAATGGAAATGGATTAAAAGAAATATAAATAAAACAGAGATGTTTATGGATGTTCGAAGATAAAACTCTTATATCACCCCTTCTTCCATGCGGAAACAATCAACTAGAAGACTTTGGTTTATACAATGTCTTGTATACAACCAACTACAATTGTAGGACTTACCTTTTTCCTAGATCAAAAATCCTAGAACACAACCAATTTAAGATACCTCGTCCTAACAATAAAATTACAATGATGAATAAATCTGTAAACTTAAACTATAGAACAACTTCTTATAAAAAAATAGGCAGTTGAGAGTTGATTTTTGGCCTTTGATGATCCTCATAGATGATGTAGTGGCCCATATCCAGAATTAACGATAATGAGTAATTATCATGTGATCATGTTATATTTAGTAAAACATGATTAAGGAGACTTCTAAATGGATTAACGGAGCCCGGAAATAGACCCAAAGTGATCAGAAATGGTCCGGAGGGTCAGACAGATCGGAATCTCCAAAGTTAGGATCGGATGCTCCGAAGGTGATCGTGAAAGAGTGGGTGCCCAGTGAGCCAACTTGTGGCTATGGGCTTTGATGACTCTTTGTACAAACGATCTTTTGTTTAATGTAATTTACACTTTTATTAATGGCAATGACTTTATCTTTCTTCATATTGTTATATTGTGATATACTATTGTTGTTTTGATAAAGACCTTGAATATACTATAGTGTATGTAAGATGTGGTAGAACATGGGGATGTCTATCATGAAATACATCTTATAGTCACTGTATATTCTAAACTGTTCCTAGTCGATTGAGCCGTCCGATAATAAGGATAAGGATCGCTCGAGTTTGAGACTAGCATTTGCGATGCGGAGTACCACGTTTCATTGGTAGGGAACATGGAGATGTTCGAAGCATGCAAATGGATATTCATAGGATGAATAATCGAACTACCCTATCCGGACTTTCCAAGTGGTTATCACTTATCAAGTGGATAAAGTCCGCGGTTTTGGTTGTACACCATTAGTCCTTACTACTTGAAACATCATGGAGACTCTATATGCTAGTACTGTGCTTTGACTCGTTTACCGACTCTATGGGGGTCATCAGGTGTCGGGATTGGGTACAGTTACAACACATATAGGAGTCGATGCATTGTTGTCAAGGATTCACCACATACTTGCGAGTGTGGATATCCTATGCGATCTGAGGAGATATTAGTGTGACGAATCTCTGGCCAGAGTACTTGATGTGATTTAAGAAATGGTTTCTTAGTAGCACATGCGATGTCACTAATTTGATCTTCAAGATGTATTGCATAGTTATCGAATCTTGAGCGACTCTCGATATACCAATGGTTGTTGATTCGATCGGGATATATGGATGAAGGGACCGTACTGTACGCTAACCAAAATCTACTGGTTCTTGTAGGAACTATCAGTGATACCTAGGGAATCATGGGGCGATGTTGCTAGGTGCTTTACCATGATTCGTTGGGCAAGTCGGAAATCGTTGTTCCGAGTCACAAGGAGTTGTGAGCCCACGGCTAGCTGTATCCCTGAACCATTGAGGGTCACACAGTGTAATGGAGTTTTAATCCCCGTTGATATAGTTAAATTTAAAGAGTTAAATTTAATGAATAAAGAAGTTGGACTTCTTAAATAAGAGTAAGGGAGTAGGATTTCCTAAAATGACATAGGGATGGACATTTTTTGGAAATCACTGAATTCGGATTCAGGAAAATTTATCTTGACTTTAAAATGTGCAGAAATGGTTTCTGTGCACATTGGTAAAATCGGTTTATCAATCGGAGTCACGATGAATTTATATTAATTTCTGAACATGCGGGCTTTGCTTGTCGGGCCTCAACTTATGACTAATGGGCCCTAAGGTGTTAGTGGCCTGCATTATAAATAAGTTATTGCAGTACAGAAATTACACACAACTGGTCATAATTTGAGACAGTTTTTCGAAAAACCTAGCCTCCTCTCTCTCAAAGTGGCCGAACACCCTCCCTCTCTGTCTGAGAAATTCCGGTCTGTGATTTTGAATTGCAGTCTGGAATAGCGAATCAAATTCGTTTATTCTCTTCGCAGAAAACTTCTGATAGATTTTCTAGTGCAATCTATCAGAGGGATTAAACCTCCATTCGTGGACCTGATTGAAGGAAAGCTTGTTCATCAGTTCCAGGGAGATACAAGAAGCGCAGAGAAATCTGTGTGGTGTCCAATAATCTCGCTTCGAGATTGAAGGTAAAATTTAATAATTGTTATTTAATTATACACACACAAATAATTTAATCGTTAAACGGTTGATACCCACACTATGGAATTGTTCAATAATAAAATTTTTAAACTTCCGCTGCACCGGGTATCAATCGTGATTGATCTGAACGCCAGTTTTCCAACAGTGGTATCAGAGCCAGGTTGCTCAGATCAAACGATTAAATTAATCGATTGTACAAAAATTTTTGAGTCTTGATTTTTTAAAACAAAATAAATATTTTAAATAAAAAAATTTTTTTCGGGCAAAACCCGGGCAGCGATTGGATCGCTGCCCGGTGGGGCAGCGACGGTCGCTGCCCCGGGCGGCGCACGGCGCCGCCCAAAGGGGGCGCACAGCGCCGCCCACGGCGGCGCACGTCGCCGCCCAGGGGCGGCGCTCAGCGCCGCCAGGGCAGCGCTCGGCGCTGCCCAGGGCGGCATACGGCGCCGCCCAAGGGCGGCGCCAGGCGCAGCCAGGGCAGCGATTGTCGCTGCCCTAAAGGGGCAGCCGGGCTGCCCCGGCCCGCGCCCACGGGTGCGGGCCAGCCCGGGAGTGTCCCAGGCGGCCCGCGGGAAAAATTATTTTTTTATTTAAATTAATTTTAATGTGTTAAAATTTTATTTTTGGTCCGGTCAAAAATTGTTTTTGATTGGTTCACGAGGCATCGGATCGAATTGTTCGAGTCCGAAAATTTTAAAATTGATTTTTGGATAAATTTGAATTTTTGGAAAATTTTAATATTTTATCCTTAAATTGAATTTTGAAATCAATTATTTTTGGTACAATTGATGATAAGATTTGATCTTATGTATATATTAAGTAAAATATGATTTTATCTATAAAATTAGATTCTGTAGATAAAATATGATTTTATTTAATAAAAGGTAAAATATGATTTTATATGTAAAATATGATTTTATATATAAAATATGATTTTATCCTGTTTAAATTTAAATTGCCATATGCATGATATCCAATAAATTAATTTTGAATTAAATGTTATTGGATAAGGATGATCGATTGCCATGACCAATTTTGTAGGTGTATGTTAGGAATTTACATTTGTTTTATTGTTGTTGGTTTTATTAATGGTCCTGGTTTATGGCCCAATATGAATGTCATATGTAATAAAAGTGGGCTTGGTTTATGGCCCGTTCCCACCCCTAAAATGTATCCCCTACTTGTCATTGCTATTTATTGTAAATACATTAGATTTAGTGGGAGATCAAGATTTGAAGATGGTGGGCCCAGCAGACAATAAAGACGAAGAAATGTAAATTGGAAGCTAATGTAATAGGATTGCATTGCATACTGCATATTACCTAGGATTGGACTAAGACTCGTGATTGGCAACCACGAGTCAATTAGAAATGGAATCGATCATCCTATATATAATATATGATATTATGATTGTATGCATGTTTTAGACATAATTGTATGAATCCGGCAAGCATACAATAAATTGAAAAATGATGAGACAAATTTTCATAATTAAAAATCCCTCATTTTAAATATGATTTAAATTGATATCAAGATAAATAAAGGAAATTTAAATTTTTTTAAATGTTCCTACCTTCCATCAACGGTCAATGTATGTGATGCTACCCGCGGATACGGTCCGGCTCATATTATTGGGGGGCCCGTCCGTCGGAAAGCTGTACATTGGATCGACACATGTTGTAAGTTGGGTGGAACTCCCATGGGATCGGCTCATATTATTGGGGGATCCACATGGCGACCGTCCATAACAACTTAATATTGATGGGTCATCTTGACATGTCACTATAAACGGCGTCATATTATTGGGCCCTTATTGGACATGAGGTAAATACATGGGGGTTGCTTTGGAAGCAATTGGGCTCTACCTTTTGAGAATTATGGTTGGCTGATATTATTCGGGACCATAAGTTTGTCAATTGGACTCCATGTTCTCACTAAGGAAAACAGTTTCCCGTTTTCACTAGAGGGTAGTGAAATCGTTAAAATAGTGGGAGTGAGATTCATAGAATAAATTTCGCCTATTTTATGTCTTAGTAAATTGCTTAAACAATCATCAATAATTGTCTGTTTCATCTCAGTAATCCACATGTTTCTATTCTCCAACAAAACAAACTTATTGGCGCAAACAATACAGAATGATTCCATAAGTTAAGATTGTCCTAAGTTCGGAAAAGATTTTCTAAAGTGTTAGAAAAGGCTTCTCCGAAAACAGCCCCGGCTGATGTAACTACCGAAAGGTTGGCCGAACTAGAGAAATGGTTGGACCATGATCTCAAGGCCAAATGTTACATGCAAAATTGGACAAGTCTAAACAAGTTTGCCATCACTGCAACAAACCCGGTCATTGGAAACGTAACTGCAAGGAATACCTCAAGCAGTTGCGAACTGCAAAGGGTATGTTTTACATTAAAATGTTTTTCTTAATACTACTTCTTGGGTATTGGATACCAGATGTAGATCTCATATTTGCAATGAGTTGCAAATGATGACAAGAAGTAATAGGCTAAGGATGGGTGAGACCCAGTCAAGGCTCGGGAATGGTTCCAGAGATAAATCCAAAGCTATAGGAGACATTTTTGCAGAACAATTTTAAGTTTTTTGAGAGATGTTTTATTTGTTCCAGATTTGATTAAAAACATTATTTCTGTTTCTATGCTTGATAGAGATAGTTATTCTTGCAATTTTGTGAATGGGATTTGCAATATTGACAAGAATGAATGTTTGATTGGAAATGGACAACTTGAAAACGATCTATACAACTTAAAACTAAAAGACGTTCCAATAAATTATGCTGATAAACCGGCAACAACAAACAAAAGAAAAATCGATAGCAAAAACCCGGCAAACCTTTGGCACGCTAGGCTAGGTCATATTTCCTCAAGGAGGATGAACAAGCTAGTGGGAGAGGGCATGTTTGATATGTCTGATATTAACTCTCTACCTACTTGTGAATCCTGCCTAAAAGGAAAAATGACTAAATCTCCTTTTAAGGGGAAACCTGAGCGTAGTCAAAATCTGTTGGATTTGATCCATACAGATGTTTGTGGTCCATTTAGAGTTGGGACTCAATATGGCCACACCTACTTCATTACCTTTACTGATGATTATTCAAGGTATGGGTATTTATATTTAATGAAATATAAGTCTGAAGCATTTGAAAAGTTCAAAGAATTCAAGGCTGAAGTAGAAAACAAGCTAGGTAAAAGTATTAAAGCACTTCGATCGGATCGAGGTGGAGAATACTTGAGTACCGAGTTTTTGGACTATCTAAAAGAGAATTGGATTCTCTCTCAGTGGACTCCTCCTATGACACCACAGCTTAATGGTGTATCGGAGTGTCATAATCGAACTTTGTTGGACATGGTTCGATCCATGATGAGCTTCACTGAGCTTCCACCTTCGTTTTGGGGCTATGCGCTTGAAACGGCGGTATTGTTGTTGAACAACGTCCACACTAAAGCAGTGGACAAAACACCATACGAGTTATGGAATGGCAAAGCTCCTAAGTATTCGTACTTAAGGATTTGGGGATGTCCTGCTTACGTGAAGCAGACAGTGGGAGATAAGTTGGATAGTCGATCCAGCTTATGTTATTTTGTAGGGTATCCGAGGAATTCAATCGGATATTATTTCTATTATCCTGCTGAAACAAAGGTGTTTGTTTCTAGGAATGCCACCTTCTTGGAGAAGGAGTTCTTATTGGATAAGAAAGGCGAGATGATGGAACTCGAAGAAGTTCGAGAAGAACCCGAAATACAAAATAACGATCCTACGCCTCAGGAACCATTACAGGACACGCCTGAACCTAGAAGATCCGAGAGGACTTCTAGACCTCCTGTTCGATATGGTCTTCTTCTTGAAGGGGATCAAGATGAACCCGACATTGGATGTGATCCAAGAAACTTCAAGGAAGCAATTTCTGATGCGGATTCAAATTTATGGCTTGAAGCTATGCAGTCTGAATTGGATTCAATGCATACAAACCAAGTTTGGTCTTTAGTAGATCCTCCTGATGGAATTGTTCCAATAGGGTGTAAATGGATCTACAAGAGAAAGCTTGGGCTTGATGGTAAGGTATTGACCTACAAGGCGCGATTGGTGGCGAAAGGTTACACTCAAAGACAAGGAGTTGACTATGATGAAACCTTTTCACCAGTTGCAATGTTCAAGTCCATAAGAATCCTTATTGCCATAGTTGCATGGTATGACTATGAGATATGGCAAATGGATGTGAAGACTGCTTTTCTTAATGGAGACATTAAGGAAGAAATCTATATGAAGCAGCCGGAGGGGTTCACATCCATGGGAAGCGAGCATAAGGTATGCAAGCTTCAGAGATCAATTTATGGTCTAAAACAAGCATCAAGAAGTTGGAACCAGAAATTTGATGAAACAATAAAAGATTTTGGTTTCATCAAGAACCCGGAGGAACCGTGCGTGTACAAGAAAGTGGTTAAGGATGCTGTGACATTCTTAGTACTTTATGTTGATGACATCCTACTCATTGGGAATGATGTAGGGATGTTGCAGTCAACAAAGATATGGTTATCAGGTAGATTCTCGATGAAGGATTTGGGTGAGGCATCCTACATTCTTGGGATACAGATCTATAGAGATAGATCTAAGAGAATGATAGGACTCACTCAATCAACCTACATCGACACCATATTGAAACGGTTTTCAATGGATGGGTCCAAGAGAGGACATCTACCCATGTGTCATGGAGTTTCTTTATCCAAGTCTATGTGTCCCAAGACTGATGCAGAGATAGAGAATATGACACATGTACCATATGCGTCAGCTATAGGTATTATCATGTATGGGATGATATCTACCAGACCGGATGTAGCATTTGCTCTGAGTGTCACGAGCAGATATCAAGCTAATCCCGGTCAAATGCATTGGAAAGCCGTGAAGGACATTCTTAAGTACTTACGAAGGACTAAGAATATGTTCATGGTATATGGAGGACGAGAACTGAAATTGGAAAGCTATACCGACTCTAGCTTCCAAAGTGACGTGGATGACTCGAAGTCAACCTCTGGATTTGTGTTCATTCTCAATGGCGGTGCTGTCTCTTGGAAGAGTTCCAAGCAGGACACCACAGCGGATTCCACCACTGAGGCTGAATACATTGCAGCATCAGCTGCTGCTAAAGAGGCCATTTGGATGAGGAAGT
The DNA here is from genome assembly GCF_033568475.1 of Henckelia pumila. Taxonomy (NCBI): domain Eukaryota; kingdom Viridiplantae; phylum Streptophyta; class Magnoliopsida; order Lamiales; family Gesneriaceae; genus Henckelia; species Henckelia pumila. Next base: position 33,953,932 of record NC_133120.1, on the reverse strand, counting down.
TCGTCCAAGAGTTGGGCGTCATTCCTGAATTTGTTGGTCCAGTCCTGGTGTACTGTGACAACACGGGTGCCGTTGCTCAAGCAAAGGAACCAAGGTCTCATCAAAGATCCAAACACGTACTGAGGAAATACCACATCATCCGGGAGATTGTGGAAAGAGGAGACATCACTGTCGAACGAGTGGCCTCTGCAGACAATATCGCTGATCCGCTTACTAAGCCCTTGCTAGGACCATTGTTTGACAAACATCGCGAAGCAATGGGTCTACGTAGTATGACTAGTTGGCTATAGGGCAAGTGGGAGATTGAAAGAGTGGGTGCCCAGTGAGCCAACTTGTGGCTATGGGGTTTGATGACTCTTTGTACAAACGATCTTTTGTTTAATGTAATTTACACTTTTATTAATGGCAATGACTTTATCTTTCTTCATATTGTTATATTGTGATATACTATTGTTGTTTTGATAAAGACCTTGAATATACTATAGTGTATGTAAGATGTGGTAGATCATGGGGATGTCTAACATGAAATACATCTTATAGTCATTGTATATTCTAAACTGTTCCTAGTCGATTGAGCCGTCCGATAATAAGGATAAGGATCGCTCGAGTTTGAGACTAGCATTTGCGATGCGGAGTACCACGTTTCATTGGTAGGGAACATGGAGATGTTCGAAGCATGCAAATGGATATTCATAGGATGAATAATCGAACTACCCTATCCGGACTTTCCAAGTTGTTATCACTTATCGAGTGGATAAAGTCCGCGGTTTTGGTTGTACACCATTAGTCCTTACTACTTGAAACATCATGGAGACTCTATATGCTAGTACTGTGCTTTGACTCGTTTACCGACTCTATGGGGGTCATCAGGTGTCGGGATTGGGTACAGTTACAACACATATAGGAGTCGATGCATTGTTGTCAAGGATTCACCACATACTTGCGAGTGTGGATATCCTATGCGATCTGAGGAGATATTAGTGTGACGAATCTCTGGCCAGAGTACTTGATGTGATTTAAGAAATGGTTTCTTAGTAGCACATGCGATGTCACTAATTTGATCTTCAAGATGTATTGCATAGTTATCGAATCTTGAGCGACTCTCGATATACCAATGGTTGTTGATTCGATCGGGATATATGGATGAAGGGACCGTACTGTACGCTAACCAAAATCTACTGGTTCTTGTAGGCACTATCAGTGATACCTAGGGAATCATGGGGCGATGTTGCTAGGCGCTTTACCATGATTTGTTGGGCAAGTCGGAAATCGTTGTTCCGAGTCACAAGGAGTTGTGAGCCCACGGCTAGCTGTATCCCTGAACCATTGAGGGTCACACAGTGTAATGGAGTTTTAATCCCCGTTGAGACAGTTAAATTTAAAGAGTTAAATTTAATGAATAAAGAAGTTGGACTTCTTAAATAAGAGTAAGGGAGTAGGATTTCCTAAAATGACATAGGGATGGACATTTTTTGGAAATCACTGAATTCGGATTCAGGAAAATTTATCTTGACTTTAAAATGTGCAGAAATGGTTTCTGTGCACATTGGTAAAATCGGTTTATCAATTGGAGTCACGATGAATTTTATATTAATTTCTGAACATGCGGGCTTTGCTTGTCGGGCCTCAACTTATGACTAATGGGCCCTAAGGTGTTAGTGGCCTGCATTATAAATAAGTTATTGCAGTACAGAAATTACACACAACTGGTCATAATTTGAGACAGTTTTTCGAAAACCCTAGCCTCCTCTCTCTCAAAGTGGCCGAACACCCTCCCTCTCTGTCTGAGAAATTCCGGTCTGTGATTTTGAATTGCAGTCTGGAATAGCGAATCAAATTCGTTTATTCTCTTCGCAGAAAACTTCTGATAGATTTTCTAGTGCAATCTATCAGAGGGATTAAACCTCCATTCGTGGACCTGATTGAAGGAAAGCTTGTTCATCAGTTCCAGGGAGATACAAGAAGCGCAGAGAAATCTGTGTGGTGTCCAATAATCTCGCTTCGAGATTGAAGGTAAAATTTAATAATTGTTATTTAATTTTACACACACAAATAATTTAATCGTTAAACGGTTGATACCCACACTATGGAATTGTTCCATAATAAAATTTTTAAACTTCCGCTGCACCGGGTATCAATCGTGATTGATCTGAACGCCAGTTTTCCAACAGATCGAAAGCTCCGATGAACAATCGGAAGCTCCAATCGAATTACGTCATCCATGACGTATGGTTGATCGGAAGCTCCGAATAGGATCGAAAACTCCGATCACCCCTATCCGAAGTCAACCAGTGAGATTTTGACATGTGGCAGATAAGGATGTTCGGAAGCTCCGATGGCAGAATCGGACGTTTCGATCAAGGATCGGAAGTTCCGATCGAGGATCAGAGGTTTCGATCGATGCCTATAAATATAAGGTTCGAGGCATTCATTTCTTGCCAATTACGAATTCTCTCCTTCGCCCTCGTGGTCTTATTTTAAGGCTTTGAGTACTCTTATTTTAGAGTTGGAGTAGGATATTTGTTTTAGTATAGTCAGACAATGTCTGACATAGTAGCGGAGCAGTGCTTGTGATTGTAGAGCCGTGTTCGAGGCTGTGGATTTGCAGCAGGGGAGTGCCCTAGTTGCGGGATAGTCGAGGCAAACTCTGAATACTAGATATGACCTCAAAATAACAGGGGTCAAGGTCGGCCAGTGAGACGATGGGGGATAAGCTTCATCGTCGAGAGGGAAACAGCCCGGATCACCAGCTAAGGCCCCTAAATGATCGCTCAGTGATAAAGGAGGTAGGGGTGCAGAGATCAGTGGGCTGACGACGGACGCAGGTATAGCTATGGTCTCCTTAAATTATTTAGGAGTATGCAATAGCTTAGTTAAGGCTTTTAGAGCTTATTGAATGATGCATGGGTATTTGCATTGTATACTTGATGATAGGCTTGGAACCTAGAGTGGGACTACTAGGACTGCCTTAGAAAGGTACGTAAGTACTGACTGAGATTGCCAGCGGATATGCATGCTTATATGTTGCATTTATGTGTTTGCATGTTATTATTGTTATGCGGCATGTGCATATCATATTGTGCCTGAACATCTGTATATCTTTCGAGATGAGCCAGTTAGGGTTGCTCAGCCCTGTTAGGATGTTTGATATCGAGTACCCTTAGGTACTGATACTTCGAGGACTCCGTGGTCCGCGTCCGTGATTTGGGAATGAGTGGTCACGCACAGTGGTTAGCTACCCCGATGTGACGAGCTTATATCCCAGGTGCAAGTCTGAGTAGTTCTTATACAGTTATCCCAGATATGGATACCCTGTTATTTGCATGCATCATATTTGTATGTTTATCCGTGCTTTCGTATTGATCTTAGAGCTCACGTTCAGTATTTTCTATGTATCTGGATACCCTATTTGACGGGGCAGATGTAGGTGCAGGATTGAGCACCAGGAGCTTGGAGGAGCCAGCGACCTCGAAGACAGCAGTATTTAGCTGTAGGTTTTTATCTATGTAAATTCAATTGGGTTGTATAAATCGATGATGATTAGCCGGTTGTATTCTGCAGCGATTTTATTTAATGCATGCTTAATTATGCTCTTAACTCTGATTAGGTAGTGGATCCGGGTCGGGTCGCTACATTTATTGGTATCAGAGCTCCATGCAAGGGACTTAGGAAATTGATAATAAGACTTCTTGATTATCCTTGTAGGATTGATTGAGGCCTAGCGAAAGAAGATTTGGTTCTTCATTGCCGAGGTTTGCGGCATAAGTCTTTACTATAAGGAATGCAGCAGTGATGAGAACACCAGTAGTAGCATATCGATAGATAGACTGACTGCTGTGGACGGTTCATCATTCGATGCATTGGGATATTGATCGAAGAATATATGGATTTCAACCAGGGAAGATTGGAAGGGAAGATCGAGTATATCGCGTCAGATACCTTTGAGGGCTCTTTGGAACGAATGGTGATTAGTAATCCATGTGGTTCTAGTCCTTGAAGATTCTCCACTCGTAGCTGGAGAGATTGTCAGATAGACCTTCACAGGAGATACCTTGAGTGCCTAAGGCATGACAGGTTTCGAACGTAAGGTCTGTAAACTCGTGCAGAACATGGTTTTGCCAGTATGCTTGTTTCGATGCTTTTGGTAGGCATACGGGAAACTTCATGTTCAAAAGCATGATTTGGATACAAGAAGAACGCTGATGGTAGATCGTGAGCAGAAGAAGTCGACTGACATACACTGACGCAGAGCATAGCTGGTTAGCTATCACGTGCCATTTCTTCGGAGTTCTTCGCTGGAGGACATGTAGAGAGACTTGGACGGAAGTATGCTTGTATCGATGCGTGTGTCGATTGGAAGCTTCATGCTCAAGGTGTGAAGACAAGTTCGACGATTTTAAATACTATATTGATGTATTTGTAAATAGTATTTCAGTTGTAATGAATCATCAGAATTTGTTTGTATCAGTTCAAGTTATTGGATGTACATTTTGTTGTATTTTGAATACTGTATGTATTACATGGTATTGTAATAAAGAAAATTGTACATAACTTGAAGTAATGATACATGTTTTACTTATTCAAAGATTCGTGTTTGATTACAAGTAATTTTACTAAGTTTGGCTTGGAATTAGTTGATTGGTGATCAACTATGTTAACTCATGGATTTTGGGTAAGCCAGCAGTAACGAATTGACATAGGGTTAGTCTAGGTGTCTTCCTAGGGCTAACCTAATTAGTCGTTTGACTGGGTTAATGCCATTGATGAGGTAATTCATCTGGGGGCATGAGAATTTTGATCTTGTTTGAAATTTTGAGTTTCGTTCTAGGTTGTTTCCGTAGAACAATAGCCTGATTGACCTTCATAGGTTAGGAATTCGTGATGATGGGATTTCATCAGGAACCAGTTGAGTACATATCGAGCGTTGTGGACTATGATCATGACTAAACATAATGGAGCGCGACCCTATGCCAGTTTTACTCTGGGAGTCTTTTGTACTTCGGAGAATACCTGGAATCCTTCGTGCTTCAGGATTGGCCGTAGGAAGGCTACCTAGTCTAGAGTTTTAGTTCTAGTCACGACGGGGTATGTGTAACACCAAGAACTTTTAAAATTTGAATATCATGCCTAAAATTATTTTCAGTATTTATATTTTTAATTTCTTGAAGTTAATTGTTTAAGTTTCAGTTAAAGATAGCATTGCTTGACTTATTTGAATTAAATGCCTTGAATTGTTTAGTTAGTGAGTTTCTATCCCGACAGGCGACGATGGTGGGCTTCGGTGGTATATTTTCAAGACTTTTGATTTTAAGATTTTAAGTTAGAGGAAAAAGGGGATTTTGGCCAAAAATGTAAATTTTGAATTTTTAGGGGTCAAAAAGCAATTTTATCATTTTCTTGGATTATTTCCTAAAATTTTCATAAAATATGATTTTATTAAATACGGGCTAGTGTAATTTCAATTAAAATGTTGAGAGTTGAAATTTTAAACTTAGAAGTTTTAAAGGTGCAAAAGTTTTGAGGCAAAGATTTGTAATAGTGCTAGTAGCACTTTTACAAGTACAAAAGCAACTTTAAAACACTACACACAATACACTCTCCTATTATTTTCCCTCTAAAATGCACACTACAACCTAAATCTAAACCCTAGCCCCATTCTAGCCCTAAGTAGCCGCCCCCTCCTCTTTGAGTTTCCTTTCGGCCTCCCCTCCTCCACCTCCAGCCGCCGCCCAGCCGCCGTCCGCCGCCTCCAGCTGCCGGAGAAGCTTCCCAAGAATCTTAGCTTGGTGTTAGCTTGAAGTTTCAGCTCTCCTTTCCTTTTTATTTTCGAATTTTTGGGTAGTCAAGGTTGAAGGCAAGTGTAGACTTTTCTTGGGCTCTCATTCAAGCTATTTATGCTCTTGTTCTTATTCCCTTAAATATTTTCGAAATTCTTGTTAATGTATGCATATAGAGTTCGAAATTTTGACAATTTTCAGTAGGGTTCTTGGGGGATTTTCGAAATTTGGAAGTGCTATATGTTTTAAGGAGTTGCATTTTGAATTATGATGGAAAGAATGGAGAGTTTTGATTGCATATATGATTTTCGAAATTTTCAGAAGTATGCCCTATATATATTTCGAAATTTTCATGATATTAGGGCTGTTTTGAATGTATGATTAATGCATTATGTTGTTTGGCAATTGGTTACATTGATTGAACAAGGATCAAGACACGCTTGGTGCTTGATCTTGATGATTTCGAAATTGTGGAGCGGGAGTGTGGTTGAGTGTTGCCATAGTGCTTGGGATAAGTCCTAAGAGATGTTATTTGAGGGTTATTGTTGTTTGGTATGGAGAAAAGTTGAGGAAAGAGGGTTATGGGGTGGAATTTTTGAGTTAGAGGTAAGTTGGGTATTGTTGAGTGTGCAGGGAAGTACTGTTCACGGGGCAGGGCAGGTCTTGGCTGAGGTCTGGGCAGTGTTAGGGCTATACCATAGTAAAGTTCATGATGTTGTGGTCGTGTCGGTATAAAATGGGCTTATTTCGGATAAGTTTGGACCAAGTTATGAGTCTTTTAAGTTGGAGGTGTAGGTGCAGATTTTTCTTTGTAAAAAGGGGCTGTCCAATTTTCTTGTCTTGTCAATTAGCTCATTTGATCATTTGATGTAACCACCTATTCCTATGGGTAATTTGAAGTGTTTGTTAAGTGTCGGTTCAAGCGGGACGGGTTTTGGTTAAGGCATGACAAAGTTTAGGGTCTTACGGTTCTCTTGCTCGGGCTACGTCAAGTTTGAGGAAAATTGTTGAGTGATTTGTTTCTTTTGACTTAGGGGCAGCCACTCATCCACCTTACACCCACATTTTTGAGTTGAGTCTCATGTCTTAAAGGTTGCCTATTCGTGTGCATATGACATGTTCTTGAGTTTCATAAAGTGAAAGGAAGCTTTCTTGTTTTGCATGCTATAAAGAGGTGTGAGTCGAGTCTTAATGAATGAATAGAAAAAGGAAGTAAATGTTTTTGAATGAAGTGATTTGTTTGTGACAAAGAGGGGTGTTGCTAGGCCGGGGGATGCCTCGGTCTACTCACCAAGAGGTTATAGAGGTTAGGTTGGGAGCAAGAGACATCTTGTTTATCCTTGCCACAGAGGGGCAATGTGGGATCGGGAGTTATCTCGGTCTCCTTGCCACAGAGGGGTTAAGTTCGTCGGGAGAAATCTCGTCGTCTTGCCGGCATAGTGCACTGCAGCCATGATCATGATCAAAACAGAGGGTCACAAATCAAGGATCTGATTTCTAGAGGAAAAAGTAAAAGAAAAGAAAAGTTAAAGTTTCAAAGTTTCAGTTGACTCGTCTTACATTTATGTCAGTCAATCAGTTATGCATGAGGTTAAGTTTAATGTTATGAAAGTTTATGTTATGAAAGTTGAAAGTCTATCATAGCGTGAGTTCATCATTGCATGCTATATTACTCTTGTATTTTCATGCATATTTACAGTTAAAGTTCAAAGTATACTATGTATCATAGTTTGAAGTATCGCATCACGTATTTTAAACCCTTGTTATTACACTGTTTATACTTGTTGAGTCTTTAGACTCACTATGCTTGAATGTTTGCAGGTGAGGAGACTGTTGTTGAGATGGAGGGGCATGATCTACTGGGATGAGGCCATCGGTGGTGCAAGGCCCAGTGACCGGTGCTTCTTTATGTTTACGTTTTTCCGCACATTACTCTGTTATGTAATAATGAAGAGTTATTTGAGTACTTTCAGTATTTATAGCCAGGATGTGCATTCCATGTGCTACAGTTGATGAATTTGTAGTATGTCTACACTTATGCATGTTTATGATTATTGCGAACTTTTAAATGTCTTAGTTTACTTTATGCTGTAACCGGGAGGTGGTTACTAGGATTGCATGTTTATGATTAGCGCACTTGAGTTTTTATGTCAGTATTTCTTTCCTTATTTGAATTGCTGACTGAGTCTTGTTGGCTTGTTTGTTTTACAAATAGGTCTTGGCAAAATTTTTAAAAAATCCGTAATTTTCCTTTATTTTAATTATAGTCTAGTAGTGAGGGTCGTTTCAGTTGGTATCAGAGCACGGTCGTGGTTTGGGCTGAGCCTACTGCCGGTTGCTGAAACTCAGGGGATCTCGCCTCAAAGTCTGTAAGATTTAAGTTTAATGTCTCTATCTGTTTAAGTTTTGATGTATTAGTTTCTTGAGTTATTGAGAAGTTTAAATTTGAAGTAAAAATATTTTCTAAGGCATGAAATTTGAATGTTGGATTTTCTCAATGCGTTTAGATGGCTCGTCGTCGTGATCAGCGTGCAGTTACACCTCCACCACCGCCTCCACCACCGCCGCCGCCTTCACCGCTGCCGCAGGTGGATGTAGGAGGACAGGTGCTAGCGGGATTGGCCCACATTCTCGAGCGTCATGTGGATGCTCCTAGAGCTGGAGTGGGGACTGTTTATGAGCAGTTCCGGAAGATGAATCCGAAGGACTTCGCTGGCACCACTGATCCGTTGATAGCGGAGGGTTGGATCCGTTCTCTGGAGGTGATCTTTCGCTATATGCAGCTGGGAGATCCAGATAGAGTGAGGTGTGCTGTGTTTCTCCTCCAGGATGATGCCGCCCTCTGGTGGGAGGAAATGGAGAAGATTGTGGACCCAGCTACTCTACCTTGGACTGAGTTCAAGAAGTTGTTCTTTGAGAAGTATTTTACTGCTGATGTGAGAGCCCGTTTGAAGACGGAGTTTATGAGCTTGAGACAGGGAGATTTTTCGGTGGCACAGTTTGTGGTGAAGTTCGAGAGGGGCTGCCATTTCGTGCCTTTGATTGGAGATGATGAGAAGGAGAAGCTGGAGCACTTTCTTGTGGGGCTTCGACCCGCCATCCGTAGGGATGTACTTATGGCGGAGCCAGCTGATTATGCTTCAGCGCTGAGGCGCGCCTTGAGGTCCGAGCAGACACTGAGAGATATTAGCGTGGAGGCGCATGGCAAGAGGCCCTTCCCTCATCAGGGCCACTCTCAGCAGCAGCAGCACGGCAAGAAGCCGTATCATGGACCACCGAGACAGCAGGAACAACAGACACCTCAGGGGCGTCAGGCCCAAAAACAGGCTCCTCCCAAGGCTGGGGAGAAGCCCATTTGCCAGGTTTGCCACCGCCCGCACTTTGGGAGATGTTTGAAGGATGCTGGACTTTGCTTCAAGTGCAAGAAGCCAGGCCATATCTCTACCCATTGTCCAAAGCTGAGGAGGCCCGTGCAGGGCAGAGTGTTCGTGATGGAGGCCGAGCAGGCCGACCCAGACACTACTCTTCTCACAGGTAATATCTTAACTTTTGGGTTAGAGCAGTTAAAGATTTGTTGATGCATGCGACTCTAAGTCTTTGCTTGTTTGAGGTTTTACTCTAGTAACTTGTTGCATGTCTTAGGACCTTTGATTGTTTAGCATGAATAGTATCTTGTTTGGGAATTGTTGAATTAGAATGAGCCTAAGTAGAACTCGTGGTTTTAACTTCAACCTTTTTGTCGTTGTAACTACTGCTATGCAGGTAGGATTGTTGTGGCAGGCGTAGCCACGAGGGCCTTATTAGACTCAAGGGCTACCCATTCCTTTATATCGGAGTCTTTTGCCCTTGAGAGGGGCATTCAGAGCGAGGAATTGGAGGTTGGATTCTCAGTTACTATCCCCTCAGGGGAAGAGCTATCCACCAGGAGCTTGGTGAGAGATCTTGTATTGCTTTTGCAGGGTCAGTCAGTGGTAGCAGACCTCATAGTGCTAACTTTGCCAGAGTTTGACCTGATTCTTGGGATGGATTGGATGACGAAGAATGCGGTGATGATAGACTTCCAGCAGAGATCAGTGCTAGTCAGGCCTGAGGGCGAGGAACCGTTTTGGTTCGAGGCTGCTAAGAGCTTGAGGAAGACTCGAGTCATTTCTACCATGCAAGCTCAGAGGTTTGTACTTAGTGGGTGCGAGTCATTTCTAGCCAGTTTATCTTTGACAGAGCTGCCAGAGCGACCAGTTATTTCTGATGTGGCTGTCGTCAGGGAGTTTGAGGATGTGTTCCCTAGCGATGTTGTGGGAATTCCACCCGATAGAGAAGTGGAGTTCTCTATAGATTTGATTCCCGGTACTGTGCCTATCTCCAAGGCACCGTACAGATTGGCTCCTACCGAAATGAAGGAGTTAAAAGAGCAGATTCAAGAGTTTCTTGACAAGGGATTCATACGCCCTAGTTTCTCCCCATGGGGCGAACCAGTTCTCTTCGTTAAGAAGAAGGACGGTAGTCTAAGATTGTGCATAGACTACCGAGGTTTGAACGGAGTGACTGTGTAGAACAAGTACCCATTACCTAGGATCGAGGACCTCTTCGATCAGTTGCAAGGTGCATCCATCTTTTCGAAGATTGATCTTCGTTCAGGTTATCACCAGTTGAAAGTGAAGGAGTCAGATGTGGCGAAGATAGCTTTTAGGACTCGTTACGGTCATTACGAGTTCCTTGTGATGCCGTTTGGGATGACGAACGCGCACGCGGTTTTCATGGATCTTATGAACCGCGTGTTTCAGCCTTACTTGGACCGCTTTGTCATTGTTTTCATCGATGACATCTTCATTTATTCGAAGGAAAGAGTGGAGCATGAACAGCATTTGAGGACCGTTCTTGAGGTTCTTCGAGAGCACAAGTTGTTGGCCAAGTTTGATAAGTGTGAATTCTGGTTGGAGAAATTTGCTTTCTTGGGTCATATTATTTCTAAGAGTGGTGTGGAAGTAGACCCTTCAAAGGTTCAAGCAGTGAAGGAGTGGTCTATACCAAGGAGCGCGTCTGAGATTCGCAGTTTTCTTGGATTAACCGGTTATTACCGAAAATTTATCAAGGGTTTTTCCTCCATTGCTGTGCCTATGACAGCGTTGACTAAGAAGAACGCCAAGTTTGTTTGGAGTGCCGAGTGTCAAAGGAGCTTTGATACTTTGAAGGAAGCTCTTACGACAGCGCCAGTGTTGACCATGCCATCCGAGCAAGGTGATTTTGTGGTGTATACTGATGCTTCCAAGTTGGGATTGGGAGCAGTTCTGATGCACCGAGACAGAGTTATTGCCTATGCTTCTAGGCAATTGAAGGAGCACGAGAAGAACTACCCTACTCATGACTTAGAGTTGGCAGCGGTAGTGTTTGCTCTTAAGATTTGGAGACAATATCTTTACGGAGAGAAGAGTCAGATCTTCACAGACCACAAAAGCCTCAAGTACTTCTTCACCTAGAAGGAGTTGAATATGAGGCAGCGTAGGTGGTTAGAGTTGGTGAAGAACTATGACTGCAATATTAGCTACCACCCTGGTAAAGCTAATGTGGTTGCAGATGCTTTGAGCAGGAAGACTGCAGTGATTACCTCCTTGTCAGTGTCTAGACCGTTGCAGGTTGAGATTCAGAGGTATGGTCTTGAGTTTTATGCAAGTGGTAGAGCTCCCCGATTGTCTTCCCTAAGTGTGCAGACTACACTTTTTGACCGTATCCGTGCAGCGCAGTCAGTTCATGAGCAGGTCAGGAAGTGGAGACAGAGGGACGAAGAGAAAGGCAGCGGTTTGTATGCTGTGGTAGATGGGATTGTGAGGTACAGAGGTAGATTTTGGGTTCCCGCAGGTGATTCTCTGCGAGTTACTATCATGGCAGAGGCACATACATCGCCGTACTCAATCCACCCTGGTAGTACGAAGATGTATCGGGATCTTCAGCAGCTTTATTGGTGGCCAGGCATGAAAAGTGACATTGCCCAATTCGTGTCAGAATGCCTGACATGCCAGCAGGTCAAGGCGGAGCATCAGAGACCGGCCGGATTGCTTAAGCCTCTCCCTATTCTTGAGTGGAAATGGGAGAATATCACCATGGACTTTGTTGTGGGATTGCCGAAGACAGTGAGAGGTTCAAATGCTATTTGGGTTATTGTAGACCGTCTCACTAAGTCGGCTCACTTTTTACCGGTGAAGATGACTTTCACGATGACTCAGTTCGCGGAGTTGTATATCCGGGAGATAGTCAGACTACATGGTATTCCAGTCTCCATAGTGTCTGATAGAGATCCACGGTTTACTTCGTCTTTTTGGAAGAGTCTTCATTCCGCTATGGGTACGAAGCTACTTTTTAGCACCGCCTTCCACCCGCAGACTGATGGCCAGTTAGAGAGGGTGATTCAGATTTTGGAGGATCTTTTGAGGGTATTTGCTATTGATTTTCAAGGTAGTTGGGAGTCGAGACTACCACTAGTGGAATTCGCGTATAATAACAGTTTTCAGTCCACTATTGGCATGGCTCCCTACGAGGCACTTTATGGGAGGAAGTGTAGATCTCCAGTGTTTTGGGATGAGATAGGTGAGAGATCAGACTTTGGTCCGGAGATTGTTCAGTTGACCACCAAGGTATTGGCTAAGATTCGTGATAGGATGAGGACTGCCCAGAGTAGGCAGAAGAGTTATGCTGATCACCGGAGGAGAGACTTGGAGTTCTCGGTGGGTGATCATGTATTCATCCGTGTAGCGCCGCTGAAGGGAGTTTTGAGGTTTGGGAAGAAAGGAAAGTTGGCACCGAGGTTTATAGGACCCTTTGAGATTTTGGATAGGGTAGGGGCACTGGCTTATAGGGTGGCCCTACCGCCTAACCTTGATAAGATCCATAGTGTCTTCCATGTGTCGATGTTGAGGAAGTACATCTCGAACCCGTCCCATGTGCTCAGTTCGGAACCGCTTCAGCTATCTCCTCACTTGTCCTATGAGGAGACGCCCATCCGGATTTTGGATAGACAGGAGAGAAGACTCCGTAACAAGTCAATTCCAATGATCAAGGTGAGATGGCAGAACCATTCGGATGAAGAGGCCACTTGGGAAGCAGAAGCAGATTTCAGAGATCGCTATCCGGAGCTTTTTGGTGAGTTTTAATTTCGAGGAAGAAATTTCTTTTAGGGAGGGAGGAATTGTAACACCAAGAACTTTTAAAATTTGAATATCATGCCTAAAATTATTTTCAGTATTTATATTTTTAATTTCTTGAAGTTAATTGTTTAAGTTTCAGTTAAAGATAGCATTGCTTGACTTATTTGAATTAAATTCCTTGAATTGTTTAGTTAGTGAGTTTCTATCCCGGCAGGCGACGATGGTGGGCTTCGGTGGTATATTTTCAAGACTTTCGATTTTAAGATTTTAAGTTAGAGGAAAAAGGGGATTTTGGCCAAAAATGTAAATTTTGAATTTTTAGGGGTCAAAAAGCAATTTTATCATTTTCTTGGATTATTTCCTAAAATTTTCATAAAATAGGATTTTATTAAATCCGGGCTAGTGTAATTTCAATTAAAATGTTGAGAGTTGAAATTTTAAACTTAAAAGTTTTAAAGGTGCAAAAGTTTTGAGTTAAAGAGTTGTAATAGTGCTAGTAGCACTTTTACAAGTACAAAAGCAACTTTAAAACACTACACACAATACACTCTCCTTTTATTTTCCCTCTAAAATGCACACTACAACCTAAATCTAAACCCTAGCCCCATTCTAACCCTAACTAGCCGCCCTCTCCCCTTTGAGTTTCCTTTCGGCCTCCCCTCCTCCACCTCCAGCCGCCGTCCGCCGCCTCCAGCTGCCGGAGAAGCTTCCCAAGAAGCTTAGCTTGGTGTTAGCTTGATGTTTCAGCTCTCCTTTCCTTTTTATTTTCGAATTTTTGGGTAGTCAAGGTTGAAGGCAAGTGTAGACTTTTCTTGGGCTCTCATTCAAGCTATTTATGCTCTTGTTCTTATTCCCTTAAATATTTTCGAAATGCTTGTTAATGTATGCATATAGGGTTCTAAATTTTGACAATTTTCAGTAGAGTTCTTGGGGGATTTTCGAAATTTGGAAGTGCTATATGTTTTAAGGAGTTGCATTTTGAATTATGATGGAAAGAATGGAGTGTTTTGATTGCATATATGATTTTTAAAATTTTCAGAAGTATGCCCTATATATATTTCGAAATTTTCATGATATTAGGGCTGTTTTGAATGTATGATTAATGCATTATGTTGTTTGGCAATTGGTTACATTGATTGAACAAGGATCAAGACACGCTTGGTGCTTGATCTTGATGATTTCGAAATTGTGGAGTGGGAGTGTGGTTGAGTGTTGCCCTAGTGCTTGGGATAAGTCCTAAGAGATGTTATTTGAGGTGTATTGTTGTTTGGTATGGAGAAAAGTTGAGGAAAGAGGGTTATGGGGTGGAATTTTTGAGTTAGAGGTAAGTTGGGTATTGTTGAGTGTGCAGGGCAGTACTGTTCACGGGGCAGGGCAGGTCTTGGCTGAGGTCTGGGCAGTGTTAGGGCTGTACCATAGTAAAGTTCATGATGTTGTGGTCGTGTCGGTATAAAATGGGCTTATTTCGGATAAGTTTGGACCAAGTTATGAGTCTTTTAAGTTGGAGGTGTAGGTGCAGATTTTTCTTTGTAAAAAGGGGCTGTCCAATTTTATTGTCTTGTCAATTAGCTCATTTGATCATTTGATGTTACCACCTATTCCTAGGGGTAATTTGAAGTGTTTATTAAGTGTCGGTTCAAGCGGGACAGGTTTTGGTTAAGGCATGACAAAGTTTAGGGTCTTACGGTTCTCTTGCTCGGGCTATGTCAAGTTTGAGGGAAATTGTTGAGTGATTTGTTTCTTTTGACTTAGGGGCAATCACTCATCCACCTTACACCCACATTTTTGAGTTGAGTCTCATGTCCTAAAGGTTTCCTATTCATGTGCATATGACATGTTCTTGAGTTTCATAAAGTGAAAGGAAGCTTTCTTGTTTTGCATGCTATAAAGAGTTGTGAGTCGAGTCTTAATGAATGAATAGAAAAAGGAATTAAATGTTTTTGAATGAAGTGATTTGTTTGTGACAAAGAGGGGTGTTGCTAGGCCGGGGGATGCCTCGGTCTACTCACCAAGAGGTTATAGAGGTTAGGTTGGGAGCAAGAGACATCTTGTTTATCCTTGCCACAGAGAGGCAATGTGGGATCGGGAGTTATCTCGGTCTCCTTGCCACAGAGGGGTTAAGTTCGTCGGGAGAAATCTCGTCGTCTTGCCGGCATAGTGCACTGCAGCCATGATCATGATCGAAACAGAGGGTCACAAATCAAGGATCTGATTTCTAGAGGAAAAAGTAAAAGAAAAGAAAAGTTAAAGTTTCAAAGTTTCAGTTGACTCGTCTTACGTTTATGTCAGTCAATCGGTTATGCATGAGGTTAAGTTTAATGTTATGAAAGTTGAAAGTCTATCATAACGTGAGTTCATCATTGCATGCTATATTACTCTTGTATTTTCATGCATATTTACAGTTAAAGTTCAAAGTATACTATGTATCATAGTTTGAAGTATCGCATCATGTATTTTAAACCCTTGTTATTACACTGTTTATACTTGTTGAGTCTTTAGACTCACTATGCTTGAATGTTTGCAGGTGAGGTGACTGTTGTTGAGATGGAGGGGCATGATCTACTGGGATGAGGCCATCGGTGGTGCAAGGCCCAATGACCGTTGCTTCTTTATGTTTACGTTTTTCCGCACATTACTCTGTTATGTAATAATGAAGAGTTATTTGAGTACTTTCAGTATTTATAGCCAGGATGTGCATTCCCTGTGCTACAGTTGATGAATTTGTAGTATGTCTACACTTATGCATGTTTATGATTATTGCGAACTTTTAAATGCCTTAGTTTACTTTATGCTGTAACCGGGAGGTGGTTACTAGGATTGCATGTTTATGATTAGCGCACTTGAGTTTTTATGTCAGTATTTCTTTCCTTATTTGAATTGCTGACTGAGTCTTGTTGGCTTGTTTGTTTTACAAATAGGTCATGGCAAAATTTTTAAAAAATCCGTAATTTTCCTTTATTTTAATTATAGTCTAGTAGTGAGGGTCGTTTCAGTATGACATTGGATTAGATGCCTGGTTAGGTATCAGCGGTTTAGATATCGACTTACTGTCGTCAGAGATATTGGTTTGTAGTTTTGTCATAAGGACCAGTCTTGGAAGGGATTTTCCTTGACGAGTGCGTACTCTGAGCAGATAGTTTTAAGCTATTGGGAACTGCTAGACTAGAGGATCTAGTCGGGGTTTGGATGCTCTTGTGATAGGGGCTATCCAGGAGATGGGTTTGTGAAATTCCTGAAACATTTGACTCGGGGATGAGTAGTTTTCAGCATTGATGGTTTCTTTTAGTGATAGATTATATCCGATGCTAAGGATTGCACATGTTTGAGGCGTGAGGATAGTGTGATTTATGCCAGTGTACACTTGGTGGTGATTTCAGGTGGGAACCGCGGCAAGTAACCTCAGTCTCGATTTGTTGCAGTCTTAGCAAGAGATATAGTTATCAGGAGCATGTTCAACGATAGTTGAAATCTTTTCGGACTTGTATTGCGGCTTGGATTGAACAAGTCCTTATGATCATCTTGGATGAACATAGACAGTGATAGTATGTCTAGACTGGTGCATGTTTAGCGCTAGTGACTACTTGTAACTGTTGTCTGACTCTGTCAAAGATGAGTGATTGAATCAGCTGTGATTCTTTTGATTCCAAGTATTTGGGATATGCGGACGTGTGGCAGTGAGATCATCGATATTGATCGAGCCATGAGAGTTTCATTGATCAGTGATTGTCTGATTAGGGTTGATATCGTCAGGCATGGCGAGAGCTACAGTATATCGATTTGATTGATCAGATTATTCCAATTAGTACAGATGGGATATAGTAAATCAAGAAGTACTGGGAATGGTACTTTAAGTATGGTATGCTTTGATATAACGATTCACGTGCATTTAGGAAATTCTTTAGTCGCTAAGGGATCTCCAGGAATGCAGGAATCGAGACTTTTGGATTCTGCGAATCACGAAAGTGATCATTAGTTGTCTCTTGTGATTGTAGATGTTGGTAACGTTGCTTTGGCTACTAGTGACGGATTTTGATCTGAGCATTGCTTGGTGTTAGCAATGAATTATTCAATTTGCGGAAATATGATTTAGTGATCGTCCCAGGTTTGTCAGTGGACAAATTTTGAAGACTGTTAGTAAAAGTGTTTTGCTTGGGGTGCTTCCAGCATATTTCTCAAGATTTGTTGTTGAGAGGCGATTCGACAAGTGCTCATGAATTTTAATGTACATTAGCAGGTTAGCATTAGTTGTTTCATGGGATGAAACAACAGCTGAGACTTGTGTTTCTGAGTCTGGCAGGATTTTTGTCACTGAGATCCCAGTGCATTTTGATATGTTGTGTCATTGAGAGGGTTAGATAACGTAATTTCCACTAGTATTGATAGATTCTGTGCGGGATCAAGGTGAATCAGTTTGGTTATCCCCGCTAGGGAGCCAAGGATTTGGTTATCTGAATAGGATAAAATGAAAATTGTTTTCGTCGATACTATCTCTAGTTCCGAGATAGAAGTAAGCATCTGATATAGACTACTTCTGAGATGGTGTTAGTCCATCTGGGAGTTTCAGCAGGATGTGTTGGAGAACGATGATCAGATCAATCAAAATTGATACCCGGTGCAGCGGAAGTTTAAAAATTTTTTTATATGGAAAGATTCCATATCATGGGTATCAAAACTTTACGATTAAATTGTGTGTGTAAAAATTAAATAACAATTATAAATTTTTACCTCCAATCTCGAATCGAGATTATGGACACCAACATATTACTCTGCTCTTGTTGTATATCCCAGGAACTGATGGACGAACAATTATTCAATCAGATCCACGAACAGAGATTTAATCCCTCTGATAGATTGCACTAGAAAATCTATCAGAAGTTTCTACGAAGAGAATTAACGAATTTGATCCGTTAAACCAGACTGCAAATTCAAAATTCACAGGCTGGATTTTCCCGACAAAGAGGGAGGGGGGCGGCGGCCACTGTTAAGAAAAACCAGGGTTTTCGAAAATTATTTTGTGACCTCTGTTGTGTAATTTTTGTACTGCAATAACTTATTTATAATGTGGGCTGCTAACAGCTTAGGGCCCATTAGTCATAAGTTCAAGCCTGACAAGCAAAGCCCGCATGTTCAGAAATTAATATAAAATTCATCGTGACTCAGATTGATAAACCAATTTCACCAATGTTCACAGAAACCATTTCTGCATCTCTTAGAGTCAAGATAAATTTTCTGATTCCGAATTCAGTGATTTCCAAAAATGCCCATCCCTATGTCATTTTAGGAAATCTTACTCCTCTACTCTTAAATAATAAGTCTCACTTATTTGTTCATTAAATTTAATTCTTTAAATTTAACTATCTCAACGGGGATTAAAAATCCATTACTCTGTGTGACCCTCAATGGTTCAGGGATACAGCTAGCCGTGGGCTCACAACTCCTTGTGACTCAGAACAACAATTTATGACTTGCCCATCGAATCATGGTAAGAGCGCCTAGCAACATCGCCCCATGATTCCCTAGGTATCACTGATAGTGCCTACAAGAACCAATAGATTTTGGTTAGCGTACAGTACGGTCCCTTCATCCATATATCCCGATCGAATCAACAACCATTGGTAAATCGAGAGTCGTTCGAGATTCGATAACTATGCAATACATCTTGAAGATCAAATAGTGACATCGCATGTGCTACTAAGAAACCATTTCTTAAAACACATCATGTACTCTGGCCAGAGATTCGTCATACTAATATCTCCTCAGATTGCATAGGATATCCACACTCGCAAGTATGTGGTGAATCCTTGACAACAAAGCATCGACTCCTATATGTGTTGTAACTGTACCCAATCCGGACACCTGATGACCCCAATAAAATCGGTAAACGAGTCAAAGTACAGTACTAGCATATAGAGTCTTAATGATGTTTCAAGTAGTAAGGACTAATGGTGTACAACCAAAACCGCGGACTTTATCCACTCGATAAGTGATAACCACTTGGAAAGTCCGGATAGGGTAGTTCGATCATTCATTGTATGAATATCCATTTGCATGCTTTGAACAACTCTATGTTCCATACCAATGAAACGTGGTACTCGGCATCGCAAATGCTAGTCTCAATCTCGAGCGATCCTTATCCTTATTAACGGACGGCTCAATCGACTAGGAACTGTTTAGAATATATAGTGACTATAAGATGTGTTTCATGATAGTCATCCCCATGTACTACCACATCTTACATACACTATAGTATATTCAAGGTCTTTATCAAAACAACAATAGTATATCACAATATAACAATATGAAGAAAGATAAAGTCATTGTCATTAATAAAAGTGTAAATTATATTAAACAAAAGATTGTTTATACAAAGAGTCATCAAAGCCCTTAGCCACAAGTTGGCTCAGTGGGCACCCACTCTTTCAATCTCCCACTTGCCCTAAAGCCAACTAGTCATACTACGCAGACCCATTGCTTCGCGATGTTTGTCAAATAATGGTCCTGGCAAGGGCTTAGTAAGTGGATCAGCGATATTGTCTGCAGAGGCCACTCTCTCGACAGTGATTTCTCCTCTTTCCACGATCTCCCGGATGATGTGGTATTTCCTCAGTACGTGTTTGGATCTTTGATGAGACCTTGGTTCCTTTGCCTGAGCAACGGCACCCGTGTTGTCACAGTACACCGGGACTGGACCAACAACTTCAGGAATGACGCCCAACTCTTGGACGAAATTCCTCATCCAAACGACCTCTTTAGCAGCAGCTGATGCTGCAATGTATTCTGCCTCAGTGGTGGAATCCGTTGTGGTGTCCTGCTTGGAACTCTTCCAAGAGACAGCACCGCCATTGAGCATGAACACAAATCCAGAGGTTGACTTCGAGTCATCCACGTCACTTAGGAAGCTAGAGTCGGTATAGCCTTCCAATTTTAGTTCTCTTCCTCCATATACCATGAACATATTCTTAGTCCTTCGTAAGTACTTAAGAATGTCCTTCACGGCTTTCCAATGCATTTGACCGGGATTAGCTTGATATCTGCTAGTGACACTCAGAGCAAATGCTACATCCGGTCTGGTAGATATCATCCCATACATGATACTACCTATGGCTGACGCATATGGTACATGTGTCATTTTCTCTATCTCTTCATCAGTCTTGGGACACATAGACTTGGATAGAGAAACTCCATGACACATAGGTAGATGTCCTCTTTTGGACCCATCCATTGAAAACCGTTTCAATATGGTGCCGATGTAGGTTGCTTGAGTGAGTCCTATCATTCTCTTAGATCTATCTCTATAGATCTGTATCCCTAGAATATAGGATGCCTCACCCAAATCCTTCATCGAGAATCTACCTGATAACCATATCTTTGTTGACTGCAACATCCCTACATCATTCCCAATGAGTAGGATGTCATCAACATAAAGTACTAAGAATGTCACAGCATCCTTAACTACTTTCTTGTACACGCATGGTTCCTCCGGGTTCTTGATGAAACCAAAATCCTTTATTGTTTCATCAAATTTTTGGTTCCAACTTCTTGATGCTTGTTTGAGACCATAGATCGATCTCTGAAGCTTGCATACCTTATGCTCGCTTCCCATGGATGTGTATCCCTCAGGCTGCGTCATATAGATCTCTTCCTTAATGTTTCCATTAAGAAATGCAGTCTTCACATACATTTGCCATATCTCATAGTCATACCAAGCAGCTATGGCAATAAGGATTCTTATGGACTTGAACATTGCAACTGGTGAAAAGGTTTCATCATAGTCAACTCCTTGTCTTTGAGTATAACCTTTCGCCACCAATCGCGCCTTGTAGGTCAATACCTTACCATCAGGCCCAAGCTTTCTCTTGTAGATCCATTTACACCCTATTGGAACAATTCCATCGGAAGGCTCTACTAAAGACCAAACTTGGTTTGTATGCATCGAATCTATTTCCGACTGCATAGCTTCAAGCCATAAATTTGAATCCGCATCAGAAATTGCTTCTTTGAAGTTTCTTGGATCACATCCAACATCGGGTTCATCTTGATCCCCTTCAAGAAGAAAACCATATCGAATAGGAGGTCTAGAAGTCCTCTCGGATCTTCTAGGTATAGGCGTGTCTATCAATGATTCCTGAGGTCTAGGATCATTATTTTGTATTTCGGGTTCTTCTCGAATTTCTTCGAGTTTCATCATCTCGCCTTTCTTATCCAATAAGAACTCCTTCTCCAAGAAGGTGGCATTCCTTGAAACAAACACCTTTGTTTCAGCAGGATGATAGAAATAATATCCGATTGAATTCTTCGGATACCCTACAAAATAACATAAGGTGGATCGACTATCCAACTTATCTCCCACTGTCTGCTTCACGTAAGCAGGACATTCCCAAATCCTCAAGTACGAATACTTAGGAGCTTTGCCATTCCATAACTCGTATGGTGTTTTGTCCACTAGTTTGGTGTGGA
This sequence comes from Henckelia pumila, assembly GCF_033568475.1. Classification (NCBI taxonomy): domain Eukaryota; kingdom Viridiplantae; phylum Streptophyta; class Magnoliopsida; order Lamiales; family Gesneriaceae; genus Henckelia; species Henckelia pumila. Next base: position 33,932,562 of record NC_133120.1, on the reverse strand, counting down.
CGTTGTTAAACAACAACACCGCCATTTCAAGCGCATAACCCCAAAACGAAGGTGGAAGCTCAGTGAAGCTTATCATAGATCGAACCATGTCCAACAATGTTCGATTACGACGTTACGATACACCATTTAGCTGTGGTGTCATAGGAGGAGTCCACTGAGAGAGAATCCCATTCTCTTTCAGATAGTCCAAAAACTCGGTACTTAAGTATTCTCCACCTCGATCCGATCGAAGTGCTTTAATATTTTTACCTAGCTTGTTTTCTACTTCATCCTTGAATTCTTTGAACTTTTCAAATGCTTCAGACTTATATTTCATTAAATATAAATACCCATACCTCGAATAATTATCAGTAAAGGTAATGAAGTAGGTGTGGCCAAATTGAGTACCAATTCTAAATGGACCACAAACATCTGTATGGATCAAATCCAACAGATTTTAACTACGCTCAGGTTTCCCTTAAATGGAGATTTAGTCATTTTTCCTTTCAGGCAGGATTCACAAGTAGGTAGAGAGTTAATATCAGACACATCAAACATGCCCTCTCCCACTAGCTTGTTCATCCTCCTTGAGGAAATATGACCTAGCCTAGCATGCCAAAGGTTTGCCGGGTTTTGACTATCGTTTTTCCTTTTGTTCGTTGTTACCGGTTTATCAACATAATTTATTGGAACGTCTTTTAATTTTAAGTTATATAGATCGTTTTCAAGTTGTCCATTTCCAATCAAACATTAATTCTTGTAAATATTGCAAATCCCATTCACAAAATTGCAAGAATAACCATCTCTATCAAGCATATAAACATAAATAATGTTTTTAATCAAATCTGGAACAAATAAAACATCTCTCAAAAGTAACTTAAAATCGTTCTTCAAAATTAAATAAACGTCTCCCACAGCTTTGTCTTCAACTCTAGAACCATTCCCGAGCCTCAGCTGGGTCTCACCCATTCTAAGCCTGCGACTTCTTGTCATCACCTGCAAATCATTGCAAATGTGAGATCCACATCCGGTATCCAATACCCAAGAAGTAGTATTAAGTGAAACATTTATTTCAACATAGAACATACCCTTCGCAGTTCGCAACTGCTCTAGATATTCCTTGCAGTTACGTTTCTAATGATCGGATTTCTTGCAGTAATGGCAAACATCCTTGGACTTTTCCATGTTTGAAGCCGTTGTCTTGTTCTTCTTCTCGGGTCCGGTTTTCTTGGGTGGGGCAGAACGTTTCTTACCCTTTGTACTTGGCCCCTTCTTAGCAGAAGAAGATGAGCCCACGAAGAAAGCCGGTTTATCCTTCTTTAAAGTGGATTCATATGTTACAAGCATATTGACCATCTCTTCAAGGGAGGCCTCTATCTTGTTCATATTGAAATTCACCACAAATCCGTCAAACGAAGAAGGAAGAGATAGAAGTAATAAGTCCACGTTGAGTTCATGCTCCAACACCAAATCAAGTGTTACCAACTTCTGTATGAGCCAAATCACTCGTACCCCATGATCACGGACCGACGTCCCTTCACGCATGCGACACGTCATTAGCTCTTTTACAGTAGCGAACCTTTCAGCTCTCGATTGAGCCCCAAAAAGTTCCTTGAGTTGTACGTGAATGTCAGCAGCATTCACGGTGTCCTCAAATCGCCTCTGGAGTTCATTAGACATCGAGGCTTGCATATAGCATTTGGCCTTGATATCATGGTCCCACCATGTATCAAGTTTGGCCAACTCTTCCGAACTTACATCAGCTGGTGCTTCCTTCGGAGGAGATTTTTCTAACACGTAGAGCATCTTCTCCGAAGTCAAGACAATCTTCAACTTACGAAACCATTCCGTATAGTTTGCGCCAGTCAGTTTATTTTGTTCGAGGATAGAGAATAGTGGATTGCGCGAATTCATCTTAATGAAATACTGAAAAGAAACAGACAATAATCAGTGATTGTTTAATTAATTTACTAAGACATAAAATAGGCGAAATTTATTTTATGAATCTCACTCCCACTATTTTAACGATTTCACTACCCTCTAGTGAAAACGGGAAACTGTTTTCCTTAGTGGGAACATGGAGTCCAATTGACAAACTATGGTCCCGAATAATATCAGCCAACCATAATTTTCAAAAGGTAGAGCCCAATTGCTTCCAAAGCAACCTCCACGTTTTTTTTTACCTCATGTCCAATAAGGGCCCAATAATATGACGCCGTTTATTGTGACATGTCAAGATGACCCATCAATATTAAGTTGTGATGGACGGTCGCCATGTGGATCCCCCAATAATATGAGCCGATCGCATGGGAGTTCCACCCAACTTACAACATGTGTCGATCCAATGTACAGCTTTTCGACGAACGGGCCCCCCCAATAATATGAGCCGGACCGTATCCGCGGGTAGCATCTCATGAATTGATCGTTGATGGAAGGTAGGAACATTTAAACAATATTTAAATTTCCTTTATTTATCTTGATATCAATTTTAAATCATATTTAAAATGAGGGATTTTAATTTTGAAAATTTGTCTCATCATTTTAAAAATTTGTATGCTTGCGGGATTCATACAATTTTGTCTAAAACATGCATATAACTATAATATCATATATTATATAGGATAATCGATTCCATTTCTAATCGACCCGTGGTTGCCAATCACGAGTCTAAGTCCAATCCTAGGTAATATGCAGGTATGCAATGCAATCCTATTACATTGAGCTTCCAATTTACATTTCTTCTGTCTTTATTGTCTGCTGGGCCCACCTCCATCTTCAAATCTTCATCTCCCACTAAGTCTAATGTATTTACAATAAATAACCATGACAAGTAGGGGATATATTTTAAGGGGTGGGAACGGGCCAGAAACCAGGCCCACTTTTATTACATATGACAATTCATAATGGGCCATAAACCAGGCCCATTAATAAATCCAACAACAATAAAAACAAATGTAAATTCCTAACATACACCTACAAAATTGGTCATGGCAATCGATCATCCTTATCCAATAATATTTAATTCAAAATTAATTTATTGGATAACATGCAATGGCAATTTAAATTAAAAGGATAAAATCATATTCCTTATATAAAATCTTATTTTACATACAAAATCATATTTTATCTTTTTATCAAATAAAATCATATTTTACATATAAAATCCAATTTTATACATAAAATCATATTTTACTCAATATTTCCATAAGATCATATCTTATCATCAATTGTACCAAAAATAATTAATTTCATAAAATCAGATTTAACGGATAAAATCTATAAATTTTCCAAAAATTCAAATTTATCCAAAAAATCAATTTTAAAATTTTCGGACTAGAACAATTCGATCCGACGCCTCGTGGACCAATCAAAAACAATTTTCGATCGGACCAAAAATAGAATTTTAACATATTAATTTTTAACAATTTTCGATCGGACCAACAATTTTCGATCGGACCAATTCGATCCGTCGCTGCCCGTGTTTTGCCCGAAAAATTTTATTTTTAAAAAAAAATTTATTTTGTTTCAAAAACCGAGGCTTAAAAAATTTTGTACAATCGATTAATTTAATCGCTTGATCTGAGCAACCTGGCTCTGATACCATTGTTGGATAACGGTGATCAGATCAATCCGAATTGATACCCGGTGCAGCGGAAGTTTAAAATTTTTTTTATATGGAACGATTCCATATCATGGGTATCAAAACTTTACGATTAAATTGTGTGTGTAAAAATTAAATAACAATTATAAATTTTTACCTCCAATCTCGAATCGAGATTATGGACATCAAAAGATTACTCTGCTCTTGTTGTATATCCTAGGAACTGATGGACGAACAATTCTTCAATCAGGTCCACGAACAGAGATTTAATCCCTTTGATAGATTGCACTAGAAAATCTATCAGAAGTTTCTACGAAAAGAATTAACGAATTTGATCCGTTAAACCAGACTGCAAATTCAAAATTCACAGGCTGGATTTTTCCGACAGAGAGGGAGGGGGGCGGCGGCCACTGTTAAGAAAAACCAGGGTTTTCAAAAATTATTTTGTGACCTCTGTTGTGTAATTTCTGTACTGCAATAACTTATTTATAATGTGGACTGCTAACAGCTTAGGACTCATTAGTCATAAGTTCAAGCCTGACAAGCAAAGCCCGCATGTTCAGAAATTAATATAAAATTCATCGTGACTCAGATTGATAAACCAATTTCACCAATGTTCACATAAACCATTTCTGCATCTCTTAGAGTCAAGATAAATTTTTTGAATCCGAATTCAGTGATTTCCAAAAATGCCCATCCCTATGTCATTTTAGGAAATCTTACTCCTCTACTCTTAAATAAGAAGTCCCACTTCTTTGTTCATTAAATTTAACTCTTTAAATTTAACTATCTCAACGGGGATTAAAAATCCATTACTCTGTGTGACCCTCAATGGTTCAGGGATACAGCTAGCCGTGGGCTCACAAGTCCTTGTGACTCGGATCAACAATTTCCGACTTGCCCATCGAATCATGGTAAGAGCGCCTAGAAACATCGCCCCATGATTCCCTAGGTATCACTGATAGTGCCTACAAGAACCAATAGATTTTGGTTAGCGTACAGTACGGTCCCTTCATCCATATATCCCGATCGAATCAACAACCATTGGTAAATCGAGAGTCGTTCGAGATTCGATAACTATGCAATACATATTGAAGATCAAATAGTGACATCGCATGTGCTACTAAGAAACCATTTCTTAAAACACATCATGTACTCTGGCCAGAGATTCGTCACACTAATATCTCCTCAGATTGCATAGGATATCCACACTCGCAAGTATGTGGTGAATCCTTGACAACAAAGCATCGACTCCTATATGTGTTGTAACTGTACCCAATCCGGACACCTGATGACCCCAATAGAGTCGGTAAACGAGTCAAAGTACAGTACTAGCATATAGAGTCTCAATGATGTTTCAAGTAGTAAGGACTAATTGTGTACAACCAAAACCGCGGACTTTATCCACTCGATAAGTGATAACCACTTGGAAAGTCCGGATAGGGTAGTTCGATCATCCATTTGTATGCTTTGAACATCTCTATGTTCCATACCAATGAAACGTGGTACTCGGCATCGCAAATGCTAGTCTCAATCTCGAGCAATCTTTATCCTTATTAACGGACGGCTTAATCGACTAGGAACTGTTTAGAATATATAGTGACTATAAGATGTGTTTCATGATAGTCATCCCCATGTACTACCACATCTTACATACACTATAGTATATTCAAGGTCTTTATCAAAACAACAATAGTATATCACAATATAACAATATGAAGAAAGATAAAGTCATTTCCATTAATAAAAGTGTAAATTATATTAAACAAAAGATTGTTTATACAAAGAGTCATCAAAGCCCTTAGCCACAAGTTGGCTCACTGGGCACCCACTCTTTCAGGATAATTGTGAATTTCGAGGCGACGACCTCTAAGGATACATTTAGACAAGAAATTGTGTATAAAGATTTTGTCATCTGGTTACTTAGTTGGTGTTCTTTGGGAAACATTCATCGGGCAGAGTGAGTACTGAAAGTACGTACTATGACGCCAGGAATTGTCAGGATTTTGTTGTTATCCATAGAAGGATGACTAATACGATTGAGTAGATGCTATCTACGATAGCGGGATTCAGATCAAGGTTTATCGCAATCAGTCTAAGGATTTCAGATGGTTAGAGTGGTGGCAGTGATGCGATTGCTTTGCGAACTGGTTGCCGGTATTTTCCATTTCTATTCGCATAAGGTACTGTTTTGGGAAGAAATATTTTATCCTTCGTGATAAAGAGTAACTCACATGAGTTCTTGGAAGAAGGATATATAGGGTTTTACCGAAAGTCAAATCTAGATCAATTTGTTTTAGAACTTTGCGATAATGTCAAGGGATGTGATGTTACCGTTATACCAGTGAAATAAAATGTGTTGTATCTGGTTTTATCATGGGCAGCGATGGAATTCGTGCATGTCTAGAGAATAGCTGATGGCTAGTTACGATCTTAGCAGGAGTGTCATCGCTAAGATTTGTAGGTAGTGTGGTTGATACAGTCGGCAATTTGGACCGAAGGTGCCGTGTTGTTGCGGTTATCGATGGATGACTGACGATAGTCAGCAGTGTTACTCGATTCTCGCAGGATTGCTGATAAGAAGGCAGTGATTTCCAGAGTGATTGTAAAAAGCGTGCGCGTTTGAAATCAGTGTTGGAAAACGCGGCTCTCAGATCAATCACGATTGATACCCGGTGCAGCGGAAGTTTAAAATTTTTATCATGGAACAATTCCATGGTGTGGGTATCAACCATTCAACGATTAAATTATATGGTGTGTGTAAAATTCAAATAACAATTAATTAAATTTTACCTTCAATCTCGAAGCGAGATTATTGGACACCAACAGAATTAATCTGCTCTTGTTGTCTCTCCCAGGAACTGATGAACTCTTTCAATCAGGTCCACGAATGGGGTTTAAATCCCTCTGATAGATTGCACTAGAAAATCTATCAGAAGTTTTTCTGCGAAGAGATTAAACGAATCTGATTCGTTATTCCTGACTGCAATTAAAAATCACAGACCGGAAATTCTCTGACAGAGCAAGGAGGGGTCGGCCGAAATATAAGAGAGAGAGGCTAGGGTTTTTCGATTTCTGCTCTCAAAATTATGACCTGTTGTTTCTAATTTCTGTACTGTAATAACTTATTTATAATGCAGGCCACTAACACCTTAGGGCCCATTAGTCATAAGTTGAGGCCCGACAAGCAAAGCCCGCATGTTCAGAAATTAAAATAAAATTCATCGTGACTCCGATTGATAAACCGATTTTACCAATGTGCACAGAAACCATTTCTGCACATTTTAAAGTCAAGATAAATTTTCCTGAATCCGAATTCAGTGGTTTCCAAAAATGTACATCCCTATGTCATTTTAGGAAATCCTACTCCCTTACTCTTATTTAAGAAGTCCAACTTCTTTATTCATTAAATTTAACTCTTTAAATTTAACTATCTCAACGGGGATTAAAACTCCATTACACTGTGTGACCCTCAATGGTTCAGGGATACAGCTAGCCGTGGGCTCACAACTCCTTGTGACTCGGAACAACGATTTCCGACTTGCCCAACGAATCATGGTAAAGCGCCTAGCAACATCGCCCCATGATTCCCTAGGTATCACTGATAGTGCCTACAAGAACCAGTAGATTTTGGTTAGCGTACAGTACGGTCCCTTCATCCATATATCCCGATCGAATCAACAACCATTGGTATATCGAGAGTCGCTCAAGATTCGATAACTATGCAATACATCTTGAAGATCAAATTAGTGACATCGCATGTGCTACTAAGAAACCATTTCTTAAATCACATCAAGTACTCTGGCCAGAGATTCGTCACACTAATATCTCCTCAGATCGCATAGGATATCCACACTCGCAAGTATGTGGTGAATCCTTGAAAACAATGCATCGACTCCTATATGTGTTGTAACTGTACCAATCCCGACACCTGATGACCCCCATAGAGTCGGTAAACGAGTCAAAGCACAGTACTAGCATATAGAGTCTCCATGATGTTTCAAGTAGTAAGGAATAATGGTGTACAACCAAAACCGCGGACTTTATCCACTCGATAAGTGATAACCACTTGGAAAGTCCGGATAGGGTAGTTCGATTATTCATCCTATGAATATCCATTTGCATGCTTCGAACATCTCCATGTTCCCTACCAATGAAACGTGGTACTCCGCATCGCAAATGCTAGTCTCAAACTCGAGCGATCCTTATCCTTATTATCGGACGGCTCAATCGACTAGGAACAGTTTAGAATATACAGTGACTATAAGATGTATTTCATGATAGACATCCCCATGTTCTACCACATCTTACATACACTATAGTATATTCAAGGTCTTTATCAAAACAACAATAGTATATCATAATATAACAATATGAAGAAAGATAAAGTCATTGCCATTAATAAAAGTGTAAATTACATTAAACAAAAGATCGTTTGTACAAAGAGTCATCAAAGCCGATAGCCACAAGTTGGCTCACTGGGGACCCACTCTTTCAATCTCCCACTTGCCCTATAGCCAACTAGTCATACTACGTAGACCCATTTCTTCGCGATGTTTGTCAAACAATGGTCCTGGCAAGGGCTTAGTAAGCGGATCAGCGATATTGTCTGCAGAGGCCACTCGTTCGACAGTGATGTCTCCTCTTTCCACAATCTCCCGGATGATGTGGTATTTCCTCAGTACGTTTTTGGATCTTTGATGAGACCTTGGTTCCTTTGCTTGAGCAACGGCACCCGTGTTGTCACAGTACACCGGGACTGGACCAACAAATTCAGGAATGACGCCCAACTCTTGGACAAACTTCCTCATCCAAACGGCCTCTTTAGCAGCAGCTGATGCTGCAATGTATTCAGCCTCAGTGGTGGAATCCGCTGTGGTGTCCTGCTTGGAACTCTTCCAAGAGACAGCACCGCCATTGAGCATGAACACAAATCCAGAGGTTGACTTCGAGTCATCCACGTCACTTTGGAAGCTAGAGTCGGTATAGCCTTCCAATTTCAGATCTCGTCCTCCATATACCATGAACATATTCTTAGTCCTTCGTAAGTACTTAAGAATGTCCTTCACGGCTTTCCAATGCATTTGACCAGGATTAGCCTGATATCTGCTCGTGACACTCAGAGCAAATGCTACATCCGGTCTGGTAGATATCATCCCATACATGATACTACCTATAGCTGACGCATATGGTACATGTTTCATATTCTCTATCTCTGCATCAGTCTTGGGACACATAGACTTGGATAAAGAAACTCCATGACACATGGGTAGATGTCCTCTCTTGGACCCATCCATTGAAAACCGTTTCAATATGGTGTCGATGTAGGTTGATTGAGTGAGTCCTATCATTCTCTTAGATCTATCTCTATAGATCTGTATCCCAAGAATGTAGGATGCCTCACCCAAATCCTTCATCGAGAATCTACCTGATAACCATATCTTTGTTGACTGTAACATCCCTACATCATTCCCAATGAGTAGGATGTCATCAACATAAAGTACTAAGAATGTCACAGCATCCTTAACTACTTTCTTGTACACGCACGGTTCCTCCGGGTTCTTGATGAAACCAAAATCTTTTATTGTTTCATCAAATTTCTGGTTCCAACTTCTTGATGCTTGTTTTAGACCATAAATTGATCTCTGAAGCTTGCATACCTTATGCTCGCTTCCCATGGATGTGAACCCCTCTGGCTGCTTCATATAGATTTCTTCCTTAATGTCTCCATTAAGAAAAGCAGTCTTCACATCCATTTGCCATATCTCATAGTCATACCATGCAGCTATGGCAATAAGGATTCTTATGGACTTGAACATTGCAACTGGTGAAAAGGTTTCATCATAGTCAACTCCTTGTCTTTGAGTGTAACCTTTCGCCACCAATCGCGCCTTTTAGGTCAATACCTTACCATGAGGCCCAAGCTTTCTCTTGTAGATCCATTTACACCCTATTGGAACAATTCCATCAGGAGGATCTACTAAAGACCAAACTTGGTTTGTATGCATTGAATCCAATTCAGACTGCATAGCTTCAAGCCATAAATTTGAATCCGCATCAGAAATTGCTTCCTTGAAGTTTCTTGGATCACATCCAATGTCGGGTTCATCTTGATCCCCTTCAAGAAGAAGACCATATCGAACAGGAGGTCTAGAAGTCCTCTCGGATCTTCTAGGTGCAGGCGTGTCCAACAATGGTTCCTGAGGCGTAGAATCGTTATTTTGTATTTCGGGTTCTTCTCGAACTTCTTCGAGTTCCATCATCTCGCCTTTCTTATCCAATAAGAACTCCTTCTCCAAGAAGGTGGCATTCCTAGAAACAAACACTTTTGTTTCAGCAGGATAATAGAAATAATATCCGATTGAATTCTTCGGATACCCTACAAAATAACATAAGCTGGATCGACTATCCAACTTATCTCCCACTGTCCGCTTCACGTAAGCAGGACATCCCCAAATCCTCAAGTACGAATACTTAGGAGCTTTGCCATTCCATAACTCGTATGGTGTTTTGTCCACTGCTTTAGTGTGGACGTTGTTCAACAAAAATACCGCCGTTTCAAGCGCATAGCCCCAAAACGAAGGTGGAAGCACAGTGAAGCTCATCATGGATCGAACCATGTCCAACAAAGTTCGATTACGACGCTCCGATACACCATTCAGCTGTGGTGTCATAGGAGGAGTCCACTGAGAGAGAATCCCATTCTCTTTTAGATAGTCCAAAAACTCGGTACTTAAGTATTCTCCACCTCGATCCGATCGAAGTGCTTTAATACTTTTACCTAGCTTGTTTTCTACTTCAGTCTTGAATTCTTTGAAATTTTCAAATGCTTCAGACTTATATTTCATTAAATATAAATACCCGTACCTTGAATAATCGTCAGTAAAGGTAATGAAGTAGGTGTGGCCATATTGAGTCCCAACTCTAAATGGTCCACAAACATCTGTATGGATCAAATCCAACAGATTTTGACTACGCTCAGGCTTCCCCTTAAAAGGAGATTTAGTCATTTTCCCTTTTAGACAGGATTCACAAGTAGGCAGAGAGTTAATATCAGACATATCAAACATGCCCTCTCCCACTAGCTTGTTCATCCTCCTTGAGGAAATATGACCTAGCCTAGCATGCCAAAGGTTCGCCGGGTTTTGACTATCGATTTTCCTTTTGTTTGTTGTCGCCGGTTTATCAATATAATTTATTGGAACATCTTTTAGTTTTAAGTTGTATAGATCGTTTTCAAGTTGTCCATTTCTAATCAAACATTCATTCTTGTAAATATTGCAAATCCAATTCACAAAATTGCAAGAATAACCATCTCTATCTAGCATAGAAACAGAAATAATGTTTTTAATTAAATCCGGAACAAATAAAACATCTCTTAAAAATAACTTAAAACCGTTCTGCAAAATTAAACAAACATCTCCAATGGCTGTAGCTTCAACTCTGGAACCATTCCCGAGCCTCAGCTGGGTCTCACCCATTCTAAGCCTGCGACTTCTTGTCATCACCTGCAAATCATTGCAAATGTGAGATCCACATCCGGTATCCAATACCCAAGAAGTAGTATTAAGTGAAATGTTTATTTCAATATAGAACATACCCTTTGCAGTTCCCAACTGCTCTAGATATTCCTTGCAGTTGCGCTTCCAATGACCGGGCTTCTTGCAGTAATGGCAAACATCCTTGGATTTTCCATTGTTTGAAGCCTTTGTCTTGTGCTTCTTCTCGGGCTCGACTTTCTTGGGTGGGGCAGAACGTTTCTTGCCCTTCATACTTGGCCCCTTCTTAGCAGAAGATGAGGAGCCCACCAAGAAAGCTGGCTTATCCTTCTTAAGTGTGGATTCATATGTCACAAGCATATTGACCATCTCTTCAAGGGTGGCCTCTATCTTGTTCATATTAAAATTCACCACAAATCCGTCAAATGAAGAAGGAAGATACAGAAGTAGTAAATCCACGTTGAGTTCATGCTCCAACACCAAATCAAGGGTCGCTAACTTTTGTATGAGCCAAATCACTCGTACCCTATGATCACGGACCGAAGTCCCTTCACGCATGCGACACGTCATCAGCTCCTTAACAGTTGCGAACCTTTCAGCCCTCGATTGAGCCCCAAAAAGTTCCTTGAGTTGAGCGTGAATGTCAGCAGCATTCACGGTGTCCTCAAATCGCCTCTGGAGTTCATCAGACATCGAGGCTTGCATATAGCATTTGGTCTTGATGTCATGGTCCCACCATGCATCAAGTTTGGCCAATTCCTCCGGACTTACGTCAGCTGGTGCTTCCTTCGGAGGTGATTTCTCTAACACGTAGAGCATCTTCTCCGAAGTCAAGACAATCTTCAACTTCCGGAACCATTCCGTATAGTTTGCGCCAGTTAACTTGTTTTGTTCGAGGATCGAGAATAATGGATTACGCGAATTCATTGTATGAAATACTGAAAAGAAAAACAGACATATATCAATGATTGTTTAAGCAATTTACTAAGACATAAAATAGGCGAAATTTAATTTTATGAATCTCACTCCCACTATTTTTACGATTTCACAGATCAATCACGATTGATACCCGGTGCAGCGGAAGTTTAAAATTTTTATCATGGAACAATTCCATGGTGTGGGTATCAACCATTCAACGATTAAATTATATTGTGTGTGTAAAATTCAAATAACAATTAATTAAATTTTACCTTCAATCTCGAAGCGAGATTATTGGACACCAACAGAATTAATCTGCTCTTGTTGTCTCTCCCAGGAACTGATGAACTCCTTCAATCAGGTCCACGAATGGGGTTTAAATCCCTCTGATAGATTGCACTAGAAAATCTATCAGAAGTTTTTCTGCGAAGAGATTAAACGAATCTGATTCGTTATTCCTGACTGCAATTAAAAATCACAGACCGGAAATTCTCTAACAGAGCAAGGAGGGGTCGGCCGAAATATAAGAGAGAGAGGCTAGGGTTTTTCGATTTCTGCTCTCAAAATTATGACCTGTTGTTTCTAATTTCTGTACTGTAATAACTTATTTATAATGCAGGCCACTAACACCTTAGGGCCCATTAGTCATAAGTTGAGGCCCGACAAGCAAAGCCCGCATGTTCAGAAATTAATATAAAATTGATCGTGACTCCGATTGATAAACCGATTTTACCAATGTGCACAGAAACCATTTCTGCACATTTTAATGTCAAGATAAATTTTCCTGAATCCGAATTCAGTGGTTTCCAAAAATGTACATCCCTATGTCATTTTAGGAAATCCTACTCCCTTACTCTTATTTAAGAAGTCCAACTTCTTTATTCATTAAATTTAACTCTTTAAATTTAACTATCTCAACGGGGATTAAAACTCCATTACACTGTGTGACCCTCAATGGTTCAGGGATACAGCTAGCCGTGGGCTCACAACTCCTTGTGACTCGGAACAACGATTTCCGACTTGCCCAACGAATCATGGTAAAGCGCCTAGCAACATCGCCCCATGATTCCCTAGGTATCACTGATAGTGCCTACAAGAACCAGTAGATTTTGGTTAGCGTACAGTACGGTCCCTTCATCCATATATCCCGATCGAATCAACAACCATTGGTATATCGAGAGTCGCTCAAGATTCGATAACTATGCAATACATCTTGAAGATCAAATTAGTGACATCGCATGTGCTACTAAGAAACCATTTCTTAAATCACATCAAGTACTCTGGCCAGAGATTCGTCACACTAATATCTCCTCAGATCGCATAGGATATCCACACTCGCAAGTATGTGGTGAATCCTTGAAAACAATGCATCGACTCCTATATGTGTTGTAACTGTACCCAATCCCGACACCTGATGACCCCCATAGAGTCGGTAAACGAGTCAAAGCACAGTACTAGCATATAGAGTCTCCATGATGTTTCAAGTAGTAAGGAATAATGGTGTACAACCAAAACCGCGGACTTTATCCACTCGATAAGTGATAACCACTTGGAAAGTCCGGATAGGGTAGTTCGATTATTCATCCTATGAATATCCATTTGCATGCTTCGAACATCTCCATGTTCCCTACCAATGAAACGTGGTACTCCGCATCGCAAATGCTAGTCTCAAACTCGAGCGATCCTTATCCTTATTATCGGACGGCTCAATCGACTAGGAACAGTTTAGAATATACAGTGACTATAAGATGTATTTCATGATAGACATCCCCATGTTCTACCACATCTTACATACACTATAGTATATTCAAGGTCTTTATCAAAACAACAATAGTATATCATAATATAAAAATATGAAGAAAGATAAAGTCATTGCCATTAATAAAAGTGTAAATTACATTAAACAAAAGATCGTTTGTACAAAGAGTCATCAAAGCCCATAGCCACAAGTTGGCTCACTGGGCACCCACTCTTTCAATCAGTGCGAATTATAAATCGAGTTTATGTTCTGATGTGGTTCAGTGAATAAACAGACCTTGTAGGTTTAGCGAGGTTTGGTATTGTCGAAGGTTATTTGACCAGATGTTTTGAACCGGAACTACTAATGAATTGGACGAATGGTTTATACTATAGTCCCGAGGTTTACCTTAGATTTCGAGGACGAAATCCTTTTAAGGTGGTGGGAATGTAGTGGCCCATATCCAGAATTAACGATAATGAGTAATTATCGTGTGATCATGTTATATTTAGTAAAACATGATTAAGGAGACTTCTAAATGGATTAACGGAGCCCAGAAATAGACCCAAAATGATCAGAAATGGTCCAGAGGGTCAGACAGATCCGATGCTCCGAAGGTGATCGGAAGCTCCGATGAACGATCGGAAGCTCCGATCGAATTACGTCATCCATGACGTATGGTTGATCGGAAGCTCCGAACAGGATCGGAAACTCCGATCACCCTTATCCGAAGTCAACCAGTGAGATTTTGACATGTGGCAGATAAGGATGTTCGGAAGCTGCGATGGCAGGATCGGACGTTCCGATCCAGGATCGGAAGTTCTGATCGATGCCTATAAATATAAGGTCCGAGGCATTCATTTCTTGCCAATTTGGAATCCTCTCCTTCACCCTCGTGATCTTATTTTAAGGCTTTGGGTACTCTTATTTTAGAGTTGGAGTAGGATATTTGTTTTAGTATAGTCAGACAGTGTGTAACATAGTAGCGGAGCAGTGCTCGTGATTGTAGAGCCGTGTTCGAGGCTATGGATTTGCAGCAGGGGAGTGCCCTAGTTGCGGGATAGTCGCCATCAGTGGGCTGACGACGGATGCATGTATATCTATGGTCTCCTTAAATTATTTAGGAGTATGCAATAGCTTAGTTAAGGCTTTTAGAGCTTATTGAATGATGCATGGGTATTTGCATTGTAGACTTGATGATAGGCTTGGAACCTAGAGTGGGACTACTAGGACTGCCTTAGAAAGGTACGTAAATACTGACTGAGATTGCCAACGGATATGCATGCTTATATGTTGCATTTATGTGTTTGCATGTTATTATTGTTATGCGGCATGTGCATATCATATTGTGCCTGAACATCTGTATATCTTTCGAGATGAGCCAGTTAGGGTTGCTCAGCCCTGTTAGGACGTTTGATATCGAGTACCCTTAGGTACTGATACTTCGAGGACTCCGTGGTCCGCATCCGTGATTTGGGAATGAGTGGTCGCGCACAGTGGTTAGCTACCCCGATGTGACGAGCTTATATCCCAGGCGCCAGTCTGAGTAGTTCATATACAGTTATCCCAGATATGGATACCCTGTCATTTGCATGCATCATATTTGTATGTTTATCCATGTTTTCGTATTGAGCTTAGAGCTCACGTTCAGTATTTTCTATGTATCTGGATACCCTATTCGACGGGGCAGATGTAGGTGCAGGATTGAGCACCAGGAGCTTGAAGGAGCCAGCAACCTCGAAGACAGCAGTATTTAGCTGTAGGTTTTTATCTATGTAAATTCGATTGGGTTGTATAAATCGATGATTATTAGCCAGTTGTATTCTGCCGGTCTGCTTGTATTTAAGTTTTCCGCAGCGATTTTATTTAATGCATGCTTAATTATGCTCTTAACTCTGGTTAGGTAGTGGATCCGGGTCGGGTCGCTACAGATGATTTGATGAAAGGCTTGTATAAGTGGGAACATTGAGCATATTATATAAATCTTTTATTAGTGCTCAAATAGCTTGTATCTTCGTGTCTCTTGCTGCTGTATATGTTGTATATATTTTCTCACTACTTGACTCTGTCTTTTCTGAAGCTTTCTCATATATTTATATATGCATATTTTCAACGTTCATCTTTATTATAAATGCATGTCTCCATTGCCTCTGATCTTTAATAAGTCTTTATGAGGAATTTAATTACATTGCTCGATCTTTAATAAAAATTTCTGGATCTTGCAACAGTCTTTATATTTGAAATATGTCTTGAATAATTCATTTCCTCAGCAGTCTTGATACATGGACTAGATATGTGAAGTGGTCTTGAACTGTATCAATATAATGTCTGACTGGTCTGTTTTTCTCTCTACTGGACTGTTTGTAAATATTTCTTCATGTTTTGTCAAATACCAAAACTTATCCCAACAATTTCCCCCTTTTTGGTTTTTGACTAAACTAAGCAGTTATTAAATTTTCAAGCAATTCCCCCTTAATATGATATGCAATGACTTCAATTATTTTTCTTGAGAATCCTTTTCCATTTCTTGTTCT
The DNA here is from genome assembly GCF_033568475.1 of Henckelia pumila. Taxonomy (NCBI): domain Eukaryota; kingdom Viridiplantae; phylum Streptophyta; class Magnoliopsida; order Lamiales; family Gesneriaceae; genus Henckelia; species Henckelia pumila. Next base: position 33,916,293 of record NC_133120.1, on the reverse strand, counting down.
TCAATGATTTTTATTATGTCTCCTGGATATCTGCAATTACATTGAAAGATATCAATATAACTCTTCACACTCTAAATCAGTCTATAAATAGAAAATATTTGCATAAATTTGATTAACACTAGAAAGTTTATAAGATAGCAAGTTTATCACGGATGATATTATCCAAGAATGTGAAGAAGTTATTGTTGAGTAGATTTTGCTTCTCAAGGAAAAATTAAGAAATTTGCAGGTTCACCAAGTCACGCCGTATCTGGTCTTTGCAGTTCATGTATTGTATTTATTGTAGCTGAAGATGTATTCAAGGTTTGAGTCAGCCCAGATAATTTCAAATTTTATGATCTTAACTGTTGTTTCTCGACCTATAAATAATTATTTTCAGTTCTAAGCTTAACTGAAATGACCACTATCTCTTCTTGAATTAATAATTAAATAAAATACGGATTTTTCAAAAAAATTGGTATGACCTTGTTGGAACACGGTCGTTCTCCGAATCGAAAAAGAAAGTGATACCCGGTGCAGCGGAAGTTTTAAAATTTTATATGGAACGATTCCATATGGGTATCAAATTCCTATGATTAAAATTGATAACATAAAATTTAAATAATATAAATTTTACCTTAAAATCTCGAAGCGAGATTATGGACACCAACAGATTAATCTGCTCTTGTTGTATATCCCAGGAACTGATGAACGAACAATTCTTCAATCAGGTCCACGAACAGAAATTTAATCCCTCTGATAGACTGCACTAGAAAGTATATCAGAAGTTTCTACGATGAGATAGAACAGATATGATCTGTTAAATCAGTCTGCAAATTCAAAAATTCACAGACTGAATTTTCGAACACTGTGAGAGAGGGGGAGGGGGTCGGCCGAATCACATGAGAGAATACTCTCTAGGGTTTCGAAATTTTTGACCTGTGTTGTGTAGTTTCTGCACTGCAATAACTTATTTATAATGTGGGCTGCTAACAGCTTAGGGCCCATTAGTCATAAGTTAAAGCTTGACAAGCAAAGCCCGCATGTTCAGAAATTAATATAAAATTCATCGTGACTCAGATTGATAAACCAATTTCACCAATGTGCACAGAAACCATTTCTGAATCTTTTAAAGTCAAGATAAATTTTTTGAATCCGAATTCAGTGATTTCCAAAAATGTCCATCACTATGTCATTTTAGGAAATCTTACTCCCTCTACTCTTAAATAAGAAGTCCAACTTCTTTATTCACTAAATTTAACTCTTTAAATTTAATTATCTCAACGGGGATTAGAAATCCATTACTTGTGTGACCCTCAATGGTTCAGGGATACAGCTAGCCATGGGCTCACAACACCTTGTGACTCGGAACAACAATTTCTGACTTGCCCATCGAATCATGGTAAGAGCTCCTAGCAACATCGCCCCATGATTCCCTAGGTATCACTGATAGTGCCTGCAAGAACAAATAGATTTTTGTTAGCGTACAATACGGTCCCTTCATCCATATATCCCGATCGAATCAACAACCATTGGTAAATCGAGAGTCGTTCGAGATTTGATAACTATGCAATGCATTTTGAAGATCAAATAGTGACATCGCATGTGTTACTAGGAACACAGAGTAACCTAAAACACATCATGTACTCTAGCTAGAGATTCATCGCACTAATATCTCCTCATATCGCATAGGATATCCACACTCGCAAGTATGTGGTGAATCCTTGACAACAAAGTATCGACTCCTATATGTGTCATAACTGTACCCAATCCCGACACCTGATGACCCCAATAGAGTCGGTAAACGAGTCAAAGTACAGTACTAGCATATAGAGTCTCAATGATGTTTCAAGTAGTAAGGACTAATGGTGTACAACCAAAACCGCGGACTTATCCACTCGATAAGTGATAACCACTTGGAAAGTCCGGATAGGGTAGTTCGATCATTCATCATATGAATATCCATTTGCATGCTTTGAACATCTCTATGTTCCATACCAATGAAACGTGGTACTCGGCATCGCAAATGCTAGTCTCAATCTCGAGCGATCCTTATCCTTATTAACGGACGGCTCAATCGACTAGGAACTGTTTAGAATATAAAGTGACTATAAGATGTGTTTCATGATAGTCATCCCCATGTGCTACCACATCTTACATACACTATAGTATATTCAAGGTCTTCATCTAAACATCTTATAGTATGTCACAACATAATAATATGATAAAAGATAAAGTAAAAGCTATTATAAAAGTGTAAATTATATTAAACAAAAGATTGTTTATACATAGAGTCATAAAAGCCCTTAGCCACAAGTTGGCTCACCGGGCACCCACTCTTTCAATCTCCCACTTGCCCTAAAGCCAACTAGTCATACTACGTAGTCCCATTGCTTCGCGATGTTTGTCAAATAATGGTCCTGGAAAGGGCTTAGTAAGTGGATCAACGATATTGTCTGCAGAGGCCACTCTCTCGACAGTGATGTCTCCTCTTTCCACGATCTCCCGGATGATGTGGTATTTCCTCAGTACGTGTTTGGATCTCTGATGAGACCTTGGTTCCTTTGCCTGAGCAACGGCACCCGTGTTGTCACAGTACACCGGGACTGGACCAACAGCTTCAGGAATAACGCCCAACTTTTGGACGAAATTCCTCATCCAAACGGCCTCTTTAGCAGCAGCTGATGCTGCAATGTATTCTGCCTCAGTGGTGGAATCCGCTGTGGTGTCCTGCTTGGAACTCTTCCAAGAGACAGCACCGCCATTGAGCATGAACACAAATCTAGAGGTTGACTTCGAGTCATCCACGTCACTTTGGAAGTTAGAGTCGGTATAGCCTTCAAATTTCAGTTCTCTTCCTCCATAAACCATGAATACATTCTTAGTTCTTCTCAAGTACTTAAGAATATACTTCACGGCTTTCCAATGCATTTGACCGGTATTGGCTTGATATCTGCTCGTGACACTCAGAGCAAATGCCATATCCGGTCTGGTAGATATCATCCCATACATGATACTCCCTATGGCTGACGCATATGGTATGTTTGTTATTTTCTCTATCTCTTCGTCAGTCTTGTGACACATAGACTTGGATAGAGAGACTCCATGACACATAGGTAGATGTCCTCTCTTGGACTCATCCATTGAAAACCTTTTCAATATAGTGTCGATGTAGGTAGCTTGAGTAAGTCCTATCATTCTCTTAGATCTATCTCTATAGATCTGTATCCCTAGAATATAGGACGCCTCACCCAAATCCTTCATCGAAAATCTACCTGATAACCATATCTTTGTTGATTGCAACATCCCTACATCATTCCCAATTAGTAAGATGTCATCAACATAAAGTACTAAGAATGTCACAGCATCCTTAACTACTTTCTTGTACACGCACGGTTCCTTCGGGTTCTTGATAAAACCAAAATCCTTTATTGTTTCATCAAATTTCTGGTTCCAACTTCTTGATGCTTGTTTGAGACCATAGATCGATCTCTGAAGCTTGCATACCTTATGCTCGCTTCCCATGGATGTGAATCCCTCGGGCTGCATCATATAGATTTCTTCCTTAATATTTCCATTAAGAAATGCAGTCTTCACATCCATTTGCCATATCTCATAGTCATAACATGCTGCTATGGTCGCAAGTGTACGAGTGTCAAGTTTTAATATAGTGAATAATTCAGATATCGATCCCACATGGAGTAAAATGAAAATATTTAGTACTTGTAATTAAAATAGTCTAAACTTTATCTAGAAAATCAATAATCAAGAATTTTGCAATAAAAATAAATAATCAATGAAGTTTTGATATCACGCACACAACTTTTAGATTAAAATCAATCAGAGAAAAATGGTCTAGAGGTATAGATTTCACCTGGTTTCAACAACAATCAATCCTAATTAATTAATCTTCATGAATTCCAATCAATTAATAACCAAGAACACTTACGTTTATTATTTCCCTCTCCCGAGCAACAAATAATGTTTATCAACTACAATTCAATTCCAATATTCCTATTAAGAATTTATCGCAGTGATCTAGCACAAAATAATGTTCTTTTTAAAAGCTCTGTTAAAATCATACACTCTCCCAAGCTGTATAAATAATTAACAGTGTAGTTTCTAATGTCCTATTCAAAATCCCCTCTCCCGAGCAATGATTTCAAATAAATATAACAAATAAATTATTGATCAGATAATTGAAAAGACAATCAATTCTAGAAAAAAACAATTAATCTAGAAGAAATCCAATTCAATAAAATCAAAAATTCATGAAAGCGTCTACACCAGGTTCCATTTGACCTCTAGACTATAAAAAATAGTTCATAATAAAATTCTGAAAACAATAAATAATAAATCCAAACATGTTCAGAATTAAATAAAAGATAAGAAACAAATCTGTCGTCGATTCCGTGTCCGAACTATCGAACTCCGTCTTCGTTCTTCATATTAAGCTCCATAAAAATCCTCTCAGGAAAATCACATGATCAAACCCTCTGATTTTTGTCTTATGAGTGTGTGGCGGCTCTCCCTTTCTCAAGTCTGACAAAAATCCTTTTATAGCGTGCACAAAAGCCCACTCAAAAGCCCATAAAATAATTGCCCGATTTAATAAAATTTCCAAAACACCATCAGGGCGGACGCTCAATAGACGGCGCGGGCGCGCCTTCAACTCGTAATTTCCAATTCTCAGATTTCAGAACTGTGCGCGTTAGCTCTTGAAGAAGCGCTAACAAGAATTTCTTGGCCCAATAACAAAAAGCCCATTAACCTCTCCTGACTCTGTATATTGTTTCCTTTTCTTTTCTTCTTTCTTCTTTTCTTTTCCTTTCTCTTCTAAACTTCTTATTTTTCTCCTCAAAATTCCAGAATTCACAAAATCTCGATAATTTTCTACAATCACAAGAACAACACAATACCCACATAAATCTGCTCGAAACAAATATTTAACAATTAAAATCATATATAAATTAAGTGTATAAAATACACTTATCAAATACCTCCAAACTTAGACTTTTGCTAGTCCCGAGCAAAACTATTAAATTCCAAAAACTCATTCTCTCAAAAACCAACAAGAATAGTCAAGAAATATTATGGAGCAATGGCCTCATCAATGATTTCAAAAAATATCAAATCCAATCATATCTAACCTACTAACACTTGAAAGTTTTAGCCAATCACAAAATAATAACCGCATAAACTCACAATCTCCGCAACTCAAGTTCAAAATACCATTCTCCAAATTCAATTCAAACATTCATAGATCATGAGGACGTTTCAAGGATAGCATAGGATCAAAAATAGGATATAAATCAAAAACACTCACAAATAGGTAAATGCAACGAATAAACGTGTGTAAGTGTTTAGATCAAAATTCATAATCATTAAAAGCATCAATCAACAGTCCATAGGCTAAATTCTCGCAACTCTTCTCCACTAGTATATTGGACAACTGAGACTCGGTCAATAGGACTTATTCAGCTTATAATGTAAGGCCTGGCTCATGGCTACAAATGAAGGATAATCATTCAAAATAAGGAGTAATTCATATTTTTATGCTCATTCTAACTTCAACTCCTTTTTCATTCACAATTTCACATTCTTTCTTCCTTCATTTCATTTCTCAACTTTTTCACAACTCTCTCACAAATTTTTTATTTCTTTCACAACTTTTTCAACCACATTTTTCAACTCTTTTTTCTACTACTTTTTTTTTTCTCTTTTCAATTCATCCACCACACCAATCCTTTTTCTCACAAATAAAAATAGGAGCATAAAACATTTTAGCATTCAAATTACTCCCTTAAAGGTAGGAAATAGTGTATAGGCTATTCAGGTAGTCAATGTAGGATCTTGAAATAATTACGAATGGGGGTTTAATCACATGTTTACATGCATGCCATTCGATTTTCAATAAAGCTCAAATAAGGTACTAGGGATAAAATAGTAATAGGTAGCTTGAAAGGCTCAAACGAATTCAGAAAAATCACCTAAATCATTCCTAATCTCAGTTTTGCCCGTATTTCGCCTCGAAGAGTGTTCGAACTAGTTCTAGACAAGTCTCAATCCACAATTAAATCATACAAATCTCAATCAGTGCAGAAAAAATAATCATCAGCAGTTAACGATGATTTTCACAAAAAATTCAGATTTTCTCGTACCTCAATGTACTAATATACAAGTGTAGCTCAAATGGGCAACTAAGGATAAATTCAATGAAAAGTAGGCCCAAAAATTTCAAACAATGCCTCAATCATATCTATGTCTGTATGTCTCAAAAATCAGATTCAAGTATTAATCACAGAGTATATAAGAAATTGTTCATCTAATTGGTTTCATATTTTCAAAAATATTTGTCAGATAGGTAGACAATCATGGATTTCAGTTATAGCACAAAAATATTTTTCATCAGCCATGCATCCAATATTTCTCGACTTCTTTTCAACTCATCTCAACCAAACAACTAAACTCAACAAAAATTTTATCTATGAAATTCAAAACTTAACTTTCAACCAAACAACTAAATCAAACATTGATTCACCCCCCAAACTTAATGTAATCATTGTCCCTAATGATTAAAAACAATAAAAAAAACAAGGGACTCATACCTTCGACGCCGAGCATCAGTACTCGGTGTAACCAAATCATTATCATCTTCCATGGAAAGAAGGTAATTCGCAGCCACAACGTAGGAGAGGTGGATAAGCGCAACATGGACATCCAATTTAACCTTCGAAGAAAACATGCACACGGTCAGATAAAACACAAAATTTGAAACCACAATAAACAATATACAACTCTTGAATGTATAGAGGAGGAACAAATGAGTGCGCATAGGAGATGTGGCTGTAGGAACTTGCTGCGGCAAGGAATTGAGGAAAAGAGCTCGGTTCGGGGTTCACTTCAAGAACACGATACATGTGAGATGTACTGAGGAGTTAATTAGCTCAAGGAATGATAGGGCTGTTGGCACATGAATTAGCAGCAGGAGTTCGCACATTTGCGCATGGAGTGCACAACTGCTATGGAGATCATTGGCTCATGGTTTAGCATCTGGTGAAAGGCAATGCGCGTTTGATCTCCATAAGGTGCAAATGGTGATTTGTTTGCGCTTGGAGGAAAGGGCTGTGGTGATGCGCGATTGCTCAAAGTGGAGCGCAGATAAGGATGGTTGTTAGCGCAAGAATTTGCTTTGAGGTGTGCGCAATCGCGCATGGTGGAGCTGGATGGCGCATGGAGAGGCGCAATCGCGCTTAATGGTGGACCTGCTAGTGGTTTGCGCTGGTTGGAGGGGTTGCTGCGCCAATGGAGGGCTGAGACGCGCGATAGCGCTAGGGTGAGAGAAAATGGAGGGCGCTATCGCGCATGAGGAGAAGTGAAGATGGGGAGGCTGGATGCGCGTTAGCTCTTGGTGGAGCGCGGATGAGGGGTGAAGAGGCGCGATAGCGCTTGTTGTAGCGCTGATGGAGTTGGTTGTTGTCGCTTGAAAGTGATGCGCGATAGCGCTTAGATTTGAGCGGTAGAGGGAGCGCGATAGCACTTAATGGAGCATTCTTGAGTTGCGCGATAGCGCTAGGTGCAGCGCTATTCTTGACTTAGTGTGGCGCAACGGAAGCGCGGGCGCTCAGCAGGGGTGGTGCGGGCACGCCTTTAAGTCGCAAAATACTCCAATTTCGTCCAGATAAGGTGCGGGCGCTCCAATAAATGGGGCGGGCGCGCCCCTTGCTCGAATTTGAGATTTCTGGAGCCTGCAAATTTTTTTGAAAATTAAGAAAAATTAGCTCAAAAATTTAAAATAATTAAAAAAAATACTTAAAACAATTAAATAACAAAAATTAAATAAACTGAAAATAAAAACAAATAAAATAAAATAAAATAAAATGCTTGGGTTGCCTCCCAAGTAGCACTTGGTTTAAAGTCGTCAGCCCGACTTTCACGGGATTAATTCTTCCCCTTCTCTTTCACTCGCCAAATAAATTCCACGAACCGCCTTTTAAATTTTTATTTTTTCGTGGCCTTCTTTGGTGGTTTTGGCGCTCTCTCGTTCGATGAATCAATCGCAATGTCGGCTTTTGAACGACCCTCCAAATTCATAACCGGCTCTATCAAGCATAATTTTTCAATAGGGGTGTTAGATGACTTCATGAATATATTAAAAATTACACTCTCACCGTCCACACCCATTGACAATGCACCTCTCTTCACCTCTATCTTGGCATCGGCAGTGGCCAAGAAAGGTCTCCCCAATATCAGGGGCATGTTTGCATCCTCCTCCATATCTAACACAACAAAATCCGCTGGGAAAATAAATTTATCTACTTTTACCAAAACATCTTCAATGATTCCAAGCGGATATGTGATAGATCGATCAGCCAACTGCAACGCGATCATGGTGGGCTTCACCTCACCAAGTCCTAAGCTCCTGAAAACAAACAAGGGCATGAGATTAATGCTAGCTCCTAAATCGCAAAGTGCATTATCAAAATAAGAAGAGCCAATAGTGCAAGGAATAGTAAAACTCCCTGGATCCTTAAGCTTTTGTGGCATCTTATTTTGGAGCACCGCAATGCACTCTTCCGTTAAATTCACTACCTCGTTCTCTAGCAGCCTCCTCTTCTTGGACATCACCTCCTTGATGAACTTCGCATAATTCGGCATTTGCTCCAAAGCTTCAGCAAAGGGAATGTTGATGTGAATCTTCTTAAAAATCTCCAAGAACTTGGAAAATTGCTCGTCCAATGCCTTCTTCTTGAACCTTTGCGGGTATGGAAGTGAAGGTTTATACATCGGTTTTGGCTCAGATTCAAGCTCCTTCTCTTTCTCCTCAACTTTTTCCTCAAGTTTCTTATCCGCAACAGTAGGAATTTGAACTCCAACGTCTTTGGCACTCCGCACTTCGATGGCATTGCACTGCTCCTTGGGATTCACCTCAGTATTTCTAGGGAACTGGCCGCGATTGTTGTCCTTCAGTGCGTTCGCCAACTGCCCAATATTTGTCTCCATGGATTGCAACACTGCACCCATGTTGGCCATGTGAGTCTCCAAGCTGTCAAGGCGAGACTCAGTTCTTGCCATCCGCTTACCTAATTCCTGCACAAAGGTACTAACCATATCCTCCAAAGACAACTTACCATCACCCTTATTAGTATTTTTAGTATATGAAAAATTTTCATTATTCCGAAAATTAGGGTGAAAAGTATTGGAAATAGGATTACCTCTGTACGCTCCATAACCTCGGTAGCCATTTGGATTTATATAATTGACTTGCTCTATGACCGGTGATCCTTCAACTCCAGTTGAATCTGCAACATTAATTTTATTCAGAAAAGCTACCTGTGTAGTCAGTGCAGATAACTGAGCAGTGATGGACATGAGAGGATCCACTGCATACACTCCAGCTGGCTTCTTCACTCCTATACGCTCCGATGGCCATTGGAAACTATTGACCGTCATCTCCTCCAACATATCATAAGCCTGAACATGATCCTTCGCAAATATAGTACCTCCAGCAGCAGAATCGACATTCATCCTTGTAGGCGCATTCAGTCCGTTGTAAAACCACTCGATCTGTTCCCAATCTGCAAAATTGTGGTTAGGACAACGTCTTAATAATTCTTTATACCTTTCCCATGCCTCGTATAACTGTTCAGTGTCCATCTGCCGGAAGGTGCTGATCTCGATCTTCAGTTGGGTGGTTTTGGCAGGAGGAAAATATTTTGCAAGAAATTTTTCTGCCATCACCTCCCAAGTAGTGATGCTTCCAAGTGGCAGTGATTGCAACCAACTTGTTGCTTGATCCCTGAGAGAAAATCGAAACAAGCGTAAGCATATAATATCTTCAGGAACACCATTAAATTTTACCGTATTAGTAATTTCTAAGAAGGTCCTGAGATGCAGATGAGGATCAGCTGTGGCACTCCCATTAAATTGGTTCGATTGAACCATGTTTATCAATGCAGGCTTCAGCTCAAAATTGTTTGCATTGATAGTTCCTCGAGCGATTCCAGAATAGTGAGCCTGGATCGTCGGTCTGAAGTGATCTCTAATTGGCACTAGGGGAGCTTGATTTGCTTCTTGTTCAGCCATTCTTTCAATTTCTTCTCTTCTAGCTCGTCTTAAAGCACGTGCAGTGCGCTCGATCTCCGGATCAAACAGTAGAGAATTAGCACCTTGAGATCGTCGCAAAAACTGCAATTAAAAGATAAGAAGAAACTAATTAGTAACTTATAAAATAAAATAAAAAACTCTAAATTAAAATCTAGACTAATTGGTAACAAGACTAAAAAATAATCAAAATTTACTCCCCGGCAACGGCGCCAAAAACTTGTTGTGAAATTTCCTCGCAAGTGTACGAGTGTCAAGTTTTAATATAGTGAATAATTCAGATATCGATCCCACAGGGAGTAAAATGAAAATATTTAGTACTTGTAATTAAAATAGTCTAAACTTTATCTAGAAAATCAATAATCAAGAATTTTGCAATAAAAATAAATAATCAATGAAGTTTTGATATCACGCACACAACTTTAAGATTAAAATCAATCAGAAAAAATGGTCTAGAGGTATAGATTTCACCTGGTTTCAACAACAATCAATCCTAATTAATTAATCTTCATGAATTCCAATCAATTAATAACCAAGAACACTTACGTTTATTATTTCCCTCTCCCGAGCAACAAATAATGTTTATCAACTACAATTCAATTCCTATATTCCTATTAAGAATTTATCGCAGTGATCTAGCACAAAACAATGTTCTTTTTAAAAGCTCTGTTAAAATCATACACTCTCCCAAGCTGTATAAATAATTAACAGTGTAGTTTCTAATGTCCTATTCAAAATCCCCTCTCCCGAGCAATGATTTCAAATAAATATAACAAATCAATTATTGATCAGATAATTGAAAAGACAATCAATTCTAGAAAAAAACAATTAATCTAGAAGAAATCCAATTCAATAAAATCAAAAATTCATGAAAGCGTCTACACCAGGTTCCATCCGACCTCTATACTATAAAAATTATTTCATAATAAAATTCTGAAAACAATAAATAATAAATTCAAACATGTTCAGAATTAAATAAAAGATAAGAAATAAATCCGTCGTCGATTCTGTGTCCGGACTATCGAACTCCGTCTTCGTTCTTCAGATTAAGCTCCAGAAAAATCCTCTCAGGAAAATCACACGATCAAACCCTCTGATTTTTGTCTTATGAGTGTGTGGCGGCTCTCCCTTTCTCAAGTCTGACAAAAATCCTTTTATAGCATGCACAAAAGCCCACTCAAAAGCCCATAAAATAATTGCCCGATTTAATAAAATTTCCAAAACACCATTAGGGCGGACGCTCAATAGACGGCGCGGGCGCGCCTTCAACTCGTAATTTCCAATTCTCAGATTTCAGAACTGTGCACGTTAGCTCTTGAAAAAGCGCTAACAAGAATTTCTTGGCCCAATAACAAAAAGCACATTAACCTCTCCTGACTCTGTACGTTGTTTTCTTTTATTTTCTTCTTTCTTCTTTTTTTTTCCTTTCTCTTCTAAACTTCTTATTTTTCTCCTCAAAATTCCATAATTCACAAAATCTCGATAATTTCCTACAATCACAAAAACAACACAATACCCACATAAATCTGCTCGAAACAAATATTTAACAATTAAAATCATATATAAATTAAGTGTATAAAATACACTTATCATATGGCAATAAGGATTCTTATGGACTTGAACATTGCGACTGGTGAAAAAGTTTCATCATAGTCAACACCTTGTCTTTGAGTATAACCTTTTGCCACCAATCGTGCCTTGTAGGTCAGTACCTTTCCATCAGGCCCAAGTTTTCTATTGTAGATCCATTTACACCCTATTGGAACAATTCCATCGGGAGGATCTACTAAAGACCAAACTTGATTTGTATGCATCGAATCTATTTCCGACTGCATAGCTTCAAGCCATAAATTCGAATCTGCATCAGAAATTGCTTCCTTGAAGTTTCTTGGATCACATCCAATGTCGAGTTTACTTTGATCCCCTTCAAGAAGAAGACCACATCTAATAGGAGGCCTAGAAGTCCTCTCAGATCTTCTAGTAATAGGCATGTCAATCAATGGTTCCTGAGGTGTAGGATCATTATTTTGTTTCTCGGGTTCTTCTTGAATTTCTTCGAGTTCCATCATCTTGCCTTTCTTATCCAATAGGAACTCCTTCTCCAAGAAGGTGGCATTCCTTGAAACAAACACTTTTGTTTCAGTATGATGATAGAAATAATATCCGATTGAATTCTTCGGATACCCTACAAAATAACATAAGGTCGATCGACTATCCAACTTATCTCCCACTGTCTGCTTCACGTAAGCAGGACATCCCCAAATCCTCAAGTACGAATACTTAGGAGCTTTGCCATTCCATAACTCGTATGGTGTTTTGTCCACTGCTTTAGTGTGAACATTGTTCAACAACAATACCGCCGTTTCAAGAGCATAGCCCCAAAATAAAGGTGGGAGCTCAGTGAAGCTCATCATAGATCGAACGATGTCCAACAAGGTTCGAAACCATTCAGCTGAGGTGTCATAGGAGGAGTCCACTGAGAGAGAATCCCATTCTCTTTTAGATAATCCAAGAACTCGGTACTTAAGTATTCTCTACCTCGATCTGATCGAAGTGCTTTAATACTCTTACCTAGTTTGTTTTCTACTTCAGCCTTGAATTCTTTGATCTTTTCAAATGATTCAGACTTATATTTCATCAAATATAAGTACCCATACCTAGAATAATCATCAGTAAAGGTAATGAAGTAGGTGTGACAAAATTTTGTACCAAAACTAAATGGTCCGCAAACATCTGTATGGATCAAATCCAATAGATTTTGACTACGCTCTGGCTTCCCTTTGAAAGGAGATTTAGTCATTTTTCCTTTGAGGCAGGACTCACAAGTAGGTAGAGAGTTAATATCAGACATATCAAACATGCCCTCTCCCACTAGCTTGTTCATCCTCCTTGAAGAAATATGACCTAGCCTAGCATGCCAAAGGTTTGCTGGGTTTTGACTATCGATTTTCCTTTTGTTCGTTGTTACCGGTTTATCAACTTAATTAATTAGAACGTCTTTTAATTTTAATTTATATAGATCGTTTTCAAGTTGTCCACATCCAATTAAACATTCATTCTTGTAAATATTGCAAATCCCATTCACAAAATTGCAAGAAAAACCATCTCTATCAAGCATAGAAATAGAAATAATGTTTTTAACCAAATCGGGCACATATAAAACATCTCTCAAAAATAACTTAAAATCATTCTGTAAAATTAAACAAATGTCTCCCACAGCTTTGGCTTCAACTCGAAAACCATTTCCGAGCCTCAGCTGGGTCTCACCCATCCTAAGCTTGCGACGTCTTGTCATCACCTGCAAATCATTGCAAACGTGAGATCCACATCCGGTATCCAATACCCAAGAAGTAGTATTAAATGAAACATTTATTTCAATATAAAACATACCCTTTGCAGTTCGCAATTGCTCGAGATATTCCTTGCAGTTACGTTTCCAATGACCGGGTTTCTTGCAGTAATGGCAAACATCCTTGGATTTTTCCATGTTTGAAGCCTTTGTCTTATTCTTCTTCTCGGGTCCGGTTTTCTTGGATGGGGCAGAACGTTTCTTACCCTTTGTACTTGGCCCCTTCTTAGCAGAAGAAGAGGAGCCCACCAAGAGAACCGGTTTATCCTTCTTTAAAGTGGCTTCATAAGTTATAAGCATATTGACCATCTCTTCAAGGGAGGCCTCTATCTTGTTCATATTGAAATTCACCACAAAACCGTCAAACGATGAAGGAAGAGAGAGAAGTAATAAGTCCACATTGAGTTCATGCTCCAATACCAATTCAAGCATTACCAACTTCTGAATGAGTCAAATCACGCGTGCCCCATGATCACGGACCGAAGTCCCTTCACGCATGTGACACGTCATTAACTCTTTTACAGTAGAGAACCTTTCAGCTCTCGATTGAGCCCCAAAAAGTTCCTTGAGATGTGCGCGAATGTCAGCAGCATTCACGGTATCCTCAAATCGCCTCTGGAGTTCATCAGACATCGAAGCTTGCATATAGAATTTGGCCTTGATATCATGGTCCCACCATTTATTAAGTTTGGCCAACTCTTCCGGACTTATATCAGCTGGTGCATCCTTCGGAGGAGATTTTTTTAACACGTAGAACATCTTCTTCAAGGTCAAAACAATCTTCAACTTACGGAACCATTCCGTATAGTTTGCGCCAGTCAGTTTGTTTTGTTCGAGAATAGAGAATAGTGGATTGCGCGAATTCATCTTAATGAAATACTGAAAAGAAACTGACAATAATCAGTGATTGTTTAATTAATTTACTAAGACATAAAATAAGGCGAAATTTATTTTATGAATCTCACTCCCACTATTTTAACGATTTCATTACCCTCTAGTGAAAACGAGAAACATTTTCTTTAGTGGGAACATGAAGTCAAATTGACAAACTATAGTCCCGAATAATATCAGCCAATCATAATTTTCAAATGGTAGAGCCCAATTGCTTCCAAAGCAACCTCCATGTTTTTACATCATGTCCAATAAGGGCCCAATAATATGACACCGTTTATTGTGACACGTCAAGATGACCCATCAATATTAAGTTGTGATGGACGGTCGCCATGTGGATCCCCAATAATATGAGCCAATCCCATGGGAGTTCCATCCAACTTACAACATGTGTCGATCCAATGTACAGCTTTCCGACGAATGGGCCCCCCCAATAAAATGAGCCGGGCTGTATCCGCGGGTAGCATCTCATACATTGATCGTTGATGGAAGGTAGGAACATTTAAACAATATTTAAATTTCCTTTATTTATCTTGATATCAATTTTAAATCATATTTAAAATTAGGGATTTTTAATTTTGAAAATTTGTCTCATCATTTAAATTTGTATGCTTGCGGGATTCATACAATTTAGTCTAAACATGCATACAACAATAATATCATATTTTATATTTTAGGATGATCGATTCCATTACTAATCGACCCGTGGTTGCCAATCACGAGTCTAAGTCCAATCCTAGGTGATATGCAAGTATGCAATGCAATCTTATTACATTGTTCTTCCAATTTACCTTTCTTCAGTCTTTATCATTGTTTGCTGGGCCCACCTCCATCTTCAAAATCTCCCACTATTTCTAGTGAATTTACAATAAATTACTATGACAAATAAAGGGATACATTATAGGGGTGGAAACGGGCCAAAACCTGGCCCACTTTTATTACAAATGATAAAATCAAATTGGGCCATAAACCAGGCCCATTAATAAAACCCAACAATCAATAATAAAGCCAAACAACCTAACATACACTTATAACATTGGTCATGTCAATCGATCATCCTTATCCAATATTTAATTCAAAAATTAATTTATTGGATATCATGCAATGACAATAAATATAAATAGATAAAATCATATTTCATACATAAAATCTTATTTTATATATAAAATCATATTTTGTCTAGTTTATCCATAAAATAATATTTTACATATAAAATCCAATTTTATACATAAAATCATATTTTATTATCAATTGTACCAAAATTAATAATTAAAGATTTAATTTATTTGATTAAATTTATAAATTTTCAAAATTCAAAATTTATCCAAAAATTAATTTTCTTTAAAAATTTTGGGCTCAAACAATTTTGACCCATTGCCTCGTGGACCAACTGAAACAATTTTCAATCGGGCCAAAAAATGGGCCCGATAACAATTAACGAGCTGAAATTCAAAATTTCAAAAAAATAAAATTTTAATTTTTCTGGGCTGCCCGGGACGATCCTGGGCAGTCCCCGACGATCGGGCCGGGGGCCCAGCCCTTCGCTGGGCTGCTCAGCGCGGCCCAGCTGTGCGCAGACACTCTGCGCGCAGGGCAGCGGCCGCCAGCTGCCCTTTCGGGCAGCGGGTAGTCCCCTCGGAAAATTAAAATTTTTATTTTTTTTTGTTTCATTTTTCTGAAAAATCGAGGCTTGTACAATTGAACAATATTTTAATCGTAAAATCCGAGAAAAGCCTGGCTCTAATACCACTGTTGGAACACGGTCGTTCTCCGGATCGAAAAAGAAATTGATACCCGGTGCAGCGGAAGTTTTAAAATTTTATATGGAACGATTCCATATGGGTATCAAATTCCTACGATTAAAATTGATAACATAAAATTTAAACAATATAAATTTTACCTTAAAATCTCAAAGCGAGATTATGGACACCAACAGATTTCTGCTATTGTTGTATATCCCAGGAACTGATGAACGAACAATTCTTCAATCAGGTCCACGAACAGAAATTTAATCCCTCTGATAGACTGCACTAGAAAGTATATCAGAAGTTTCTACGATGAGATAGAACAAATATGATCTGTTAAATCAGTCTGCAAATTCAAAAATTCACAGACTGAATTTTCGAACACTGTGAGAGAGGGGGAGGGGGTCGGCTAAATCACTTGAGAGAATACTCTCTAGGGTTTCGAAATTTTTGACCTGTGTTGTGTAATTTCTGCACTGCAATAACTTATTTATAATGTGGGCTGCTAACAGTTTAGGGCCCATTAGTCATAAGTTCAAGCCTGACAAGCAAAGCCCGCATGTTCAGAAATTAATATAAAATTCATCGTGACTCAGATTGATAAACCAATTTCACAAATATGCACAAAAACCATTTCTGCATCTTTTAAAGTCAAGATAAATTTTCTGAATCCGAATTCAGTGATTTCCAAAAATGTCCATCACTATGTCATTTTAGGAAATCTTACTCCCTCTACTCTTAAATAAGAAGTCCCACTTCTTTATTCACTAAATTTAACTCTTTAAATTTAATTATCTCAACGGGGATTAGAAATCCATTAATTGTATGACCCTCAATGGTTCAGGGATACAGCTAGCCGTGGGCTCACAACTCCTTGTGACTCGGAACAACAATTTCTGACTTGCCCATCGAATCATGGTAAGAGCGCCTAGCAACATCGCCCCATGATTCTCTAGGTATCACTGATAGTGCCTGCAAGAACCAATAGATTTTGGTTAGCGTACAGTACGGTCCCTTCATCCATATATCCCGATCGAATCAACAACCATTGGTAAATCGAGAGTCGTTCGAGATTCGATAACTATGCAATGCATCTTGAAGATCAAATAGTGACATCGCATGTGTTACTAGGAACACCGAGTAACCTAAAACACATCATGTACTTTGGCCAGAGATTCGTCACACTAATATCTCCTCATATCGCATAGGATATCCACACTCGCAAGTATGTGGTGAATCCTTGACAACAAAGCATCGACTCCTATATGTGTCATAACTGTACCCAATCCCGACACCTGATGACCCCAATAGAGTCGGTAAATGAGTCAAAGTACAGTACTACCATATAGAGTCTCAATGATGTTTCAAGTAGTAAGGACTAATGGTGTACAACCAAAACCGCGGACTTTATCCACTCGATAAGTGATAACCACTTGGAAAGTCCGGATAGGGTAGTTCGATCATTCATCATATGAATATCCATTTGCATGCTTTGAACATCTCTATGTTCCATACCAATGAAACGTGGTACTCGACATCGCAAATGCTAGTCTCAATCTCGAGCGATCCTTATCCTTATTAACGGATGGCTCAATCGACTAGGAACTGTTTAGAATATACAGTGACTATAAGATGTGTTTCATGATAGCCATCCCCATGTGCTACCACATCTTACATACACTATAGTATATTCAAGGTCTTCATCTAAACATCTTATAGTATGTCACAACATAATAATATGATAAAAGAAAGTAAACGCCATTATAAAAGTGTAAATTATATTAAACAAAAGATTGTTTATACATAGAGTCATAAAAGCCCTTAGCCACAAGTTGGCTCACCGGGCACCCACTCATTCAGACCTATCTGTTTATATTAAAACCCACCTGTCACAGACAACAAGCTAAAAAAAATATAACCAACAGCACAACAAATAAACTAGACCGAAAAAAATGAACGAGCCCCTAAAGAAAAAGATTCGTCATTACAAACATAAGAAAGTTTAACAATTTAATATTTACATGTCAAAGAACCAATCTAAAGGTTATTACAAATACATTTACCCAAAAATCTAAGTTAAATACTTCATAACGTTTAAATTCGAATAAACTCTACGGAACACTAGCATAAGTCGAAGGGAAGCGTCGTGCCCGCATCGCAGTCCACTCTAGAGTCATGGCCCTCGATCTCAACAAAGACTAACCTGGCCAAGCATAGTAGTGAGCCTAAAGATCCAACAATATTGTACTCGGATTTACGAGTGTTAAAAATACATGCATCATACTAAAAATAATTGTAAGTATACAATGAGCTTACACGAATGAAATACAATACATGCCCAAAGTAGAACATTCACAATATCCAATGAAAATATGACAATCATGAGAAATTTCCCCTTTTCAATTATCTTGCGAATTTAGATCCTCGATTGTGACTATGGTTTTTGATCGATCAATGGCTACAGTATTATGCCGGCAAGGATACCGTGATCTCTCCCGACACCACATTTCCCTTCTGAATTGGTAGGGAAATCGAGATTTCTCCCGAACTTGGTAGGGAAGACAAGATTTCTCCCGACCTCGTACTACACGTCTAGTTGGTAGGGAAGCCGAGATGCATCCCAACCTTGTACTACAAGTCTAATTTTGGCAAGTGAACCATGGCATCCCCCGAGCCATCATTGCACGTCTAAGTCGCAACCAACTCACATCATTCATTAACTTTTCATTAGATTTAACCTTTTCACATTTATCTTTTCATCTTTCCATCTTTTCATAATTTAAACTTCGGGACTATAATGGAAGTAAATTTTAAGTCAACACAAGCGAAGGAATAGGGCGTTGATTGAATAAAATGACATGAACCAAAAAATATATTATAAACTTTGAATTAATGGATGAATGACGTGTAAGTGGCCACCCTTATGCTTATGAACCTTTCTAGCATTACTTAGACTTATACCCAAAAATTTTAAATCGGGCGTTCATCCCGTACGATCCATAACTTAGCCCATTCGTATCCAAAAGACCTCTCGTTCAAACCGACATGTCAAACACATCATATATCACTTTTAGGATAAGTATTTACCCTTTTATGACAACCCAAACATCCCAATCAAATTGGTTTCCCGGGAAGCACCTAACTTTCCGAAAAAAACTGCTCATGACACTTCAACTTAAACCAACCAATGTGATGTGTGATATTTTAAGTGTAGTGTATGTATAGGTAGGTGGTGTGAGTATAGGGTGAGTTCAAATGTTCTTTTACACTTATAAAAGTGATACTTTCGCTATTAAAACTTTAGGCTTAGTATTTTGCACTCATTTTGAATTTCTAAGTTTAAAATCCTTAATTAAAAATATTGAAAATAGAATTTCACTAGTTCGGGTCCAAAAAGGCTATTTTACGAAATATCGGGAATTACGCGCAAGAATGCATTTACGCGATTTTGTCACCTAAAATATTTAAAATAAAATTTTATTTTTATTTTCTTTAACTCTCATAAATTTTAGGTCATACAAATTTAGAATATGAGGTTTTCCCACCGTATCCAACATTACCGCTGAAAGAGTGGGTGCCCGGTGAGCCAACTTGTGGCTAAGGGCTTTGATGACTCTTTGTATAAACAATCTTTTGTTTAATATAATTTACACTTTTATTAATGGCAATGACTTTATCTTTCTTCATATTGTTATATTATGATATACTATTGTTGTTTTGATAAAGACCTTGAATATACTATAGTGTATGTAAGATGTGGTAGCACATGGGGATGGCTATCATGAAACACATCTTATAGTCACTGTATGTTCTAAACTGTTCCTAGTCGATTGAGTCGTCCGATAATAAGGATAAGGATCGCTCGAGTTTGAGACTAGCATTTGCGATGCAGAGTACCACGTTTCATTGGTAAGGAACATAGAGATGTTCGAAGCATGCAAATGGATATTAATATGATGAATGA
Organism: Henckelia pumila; assembly: GCF_033568475.1. NCBI lineage: Eukaryota > Viridiplantae > Streptophyta > Magnoliopsida > Lamiales > Gesneriaceae > Henckelia > Henckelia pumila. The sequence goes on along the minus strand of NC_133120.1, from coordinate 33,896,261 downwards.
TCGAACTACCCTATCCGGACTTTCCAAGTGGTTATCACTTATCGAGTGGATAAAGTCCGCGGTTTTGGTTGTACACCATTAGTCCTTACTACTTGAAACATCATTGAGACTCTATATGCTAGTACTGTGCTTTGACTCGTTTACCGACTCTATTGGGGTCATCAGGTGTCGGGATTGGGTACAATTACAATACATATAGGAGTCGATGCTTTGTTGTCAAGGATTCACCACATACTTGCGAGTGTGGATATCCTATGTGATCTGAGGAGATATTAGTGTGACGAATCTCTGGCCAGAGTACATGATGTGTTTTAAAAAATGGTTTCTTAGTAACACATGCGATGTCACTATTTGATCTTCAAGATGTATTGCATAGTTATCGAATCTCGAACGACTCTCGATTTACCAATGGTTGTTGATTCGATCGGGATATATGGATGAAGGGACCGTACTGTACGCTAACCAAAATCTATTAGTTCTTGCAGGCACTATCACTGATACCTAGGGAATCATGAGGCGATGTTGCTAGGCGCTCTTACCATGATTCGATGGGCAAGTCGGAAATCGTTGTTCCGAGTCACAAGGAGTTGTGAGCCCACGGCTAGCTGTATCCCTGAACCATTGAGGGTCACACAGAGTAATGGATTTTTAATCCCCGTTGAGATAGTTAAATTTAAAGAGTTAAATTTAATGAACAAAGAAGTTGGACTTCTTATTAAAGAGTAGAGGAGTAAGATTTACTAAAATGACATAGGGATGGGCATTTTTGGAAATCACTGAATTCGGATTCAGAAAAATTTATCTTGACTTTAAAAGGTGCAGAAATGGTTTCTGTACACATTGGTGAAATCGGTTTATCAATCGGAGTCATGATGAATTTTATATTAATTTCTGAACATGCGGGCTTTGCTTGTCGGGCTTGAACTTATGACTAATGGGCCCTAAGCTGTTAGCGACCTACATTATAAATAAGTTATTGCAGTACAGAAACTACACACAACAGGTCACAAAATAATTTTCGAAAACCCTATTTTTCTTAAGTGTGGCCGCCGCCCCCCTCCCCTCTGCTCGGAAAATCCAGCCTGTGAATTTTGAATTACAGTCTGGTTTAAGGGATCAAATTCGTTAATTCTCTTCGTAGAAACTTCTGATAAATTTTCTAGTGCAATCTATCAGAGGGATTAAATCTCTGTTCGTGGACCTGATTGAAGAACAGTTCGTCCATCAGTTCCTGTGAGATACAACAAGAGCAGAGCAATCTGTTGGTGTCCATAATCTCGATTCGAGATTGGAGGTAAAAATTTATAATTGTTATTTAATTTTCACACACACAATTTAATCGTAAAGTTTTGATACCCATTATGGAATCGTTCCATATAAAATTTTTAAACTTCCGCTGCACCGGGTATCAATTCCGATTGATCTGATCGACGTTCTCCAACAGTGGTATCAAATCCAGGTTCCATATAAAATTTTTAAACTTCCGCTGCACTGGGTATCAATTCCGATTGATCTGATCGACGTTCTCCAACAGTGGTATCAAATCCAGGTTGCTCAGATCAAGCGATTAAATTAATCGATTTTACAAAAATTTTTAAGCCTCGGTTTTTGAAACAAAATAAATTTTTAAATTAAAAAAAAAATAAAAAATTTCGGGCAAACCCCGGGTAGCGATTGGATCGCTGCCCGGGGTGGCAGCGATGGTCGTTGCCCAAGGCAGCGATCGTCGCTGCCCTAGGGGCAGCCGGGCTGCCCGGCCCGAGCCTTTTGGGGTGCGGGCAGCCCAGGAGTGTCCCGGGCGGCCCGCGGAAAAATTAATTTTTAATTTTTAAAATTAAAATTTTAATATGTTAAAATTCTATTTTTGGTCCGATCGAAAATTATTTTTGATTGGTCCACGAGGCATCGGATCGAATTGTTTGATTTCGAAAATTTTAAAATTGATTTTTGGATAAATTTGAATTTTTGGAAAATTTATATATTTTATCCGTTAAATCAGATTTTATGAAATTAACTATTTTTGGTACAATTGATGATAAGATATGATCTTATGGAAATATTGAGTAAAATATGATTTTATGTATAAAATTGAATTTTATATGTAAAATATGATTTTATTTGATAAAAAGATAAAATATGATTTTGTATGTAAAATAAGATTTTATATATGGAATATGATTTTATCCTTTTAATTTAAATTGCCATTGCATGTTATCCAATAAATTAATTTTGAATTAAATGTTATTGGATAAGGATGATCGATTGCCATGACCAATTTTGTAGGTGTATGTTAGGAATTTACATTTGTTTTTATTGTTGTTGAATTTATTAATGGGCATGGTTTATGGCCCAATATGAATTGTCATATGTAATAAAAGTGGGCCTGGTTTATGGCCCGTTCCCACCCCTTGAAATGTATCCCCTATTTGTCATGGTTATTTATTGTAAATACATTAGACTTAGTGGGAGATGAAGATTTGAAGATGGAGGTGGGCCCAGCAGACAATAAAGACAGAAGAAATGTAAATTGGAAGCTCAATGTAATAGGATTGCATTGCATACTGCATATTACCTAGGATTGGACTAAGACTCGTGATTGGCAACCACGGGTCGATTAGAAATGGAATCGATCATCCTATATAATATGTGATATTATTGTTGTATGCATGTTTTAGACAAAATTATGTGAATCCGACAAGCATACAAAATTTTAAATTGATGAGACAAATTTTCAAAATTAAAATCCCTCATTTTAAATATGATTTAAAATTGATATCAAGATAAATAAAGAAAATTTAAAATTGTTTAAATGTTCCTACCTTCCATCAACGATCAATGTATGAGATGCTACCCGCGGATACGGTCCGGCTCATATTATTGGGGGGGCCCGTTCGTCGGAAAGCTGTACATTGGATCGACACATGTTGTAAGTTGGGTGAACCTCCCATGGGATCGGCTCATATTATTGGGGGATCCACATGGCGACCGTCCATCACAACTTAATATTGATGGGTCATCTTGACATGTCACAATAAATGGCGTCATATTATTGGGCCCTTATTGGACATGAGGTAAAAACGTGGAGGTTGCTTTGAAAGCAATTGGGCTCTACCTTTTGAAAATTACGGTTGACTGATATTATTCGGGACCATAGTTTGTCAATTGGACTCCATGTTCTCACTAAGGAAAACAGTTTCCTGTTTTCACTAGAGGGTAGTGAAATCGTTAAAATAGTGGGAGTGAGATTCATAAAATAAATTTCGCCTATTTTATGTCTTAGTAAATTAATTAAACAATCACTGATATTTGTCTGTTTCTTTTCAGTATTTCATAAACATGAATTCGCGTAATCCACTTTTCTCGATCCTCGAACAAAATAAATTGACTGGCGCAAACTATACGGAATAGTTCCGTAAGTTGAAGATTGTCTTGACTTCGGAGAAGATGCTCTACGTGTTAGAAAAATCTCCTCCGAAGGAAGCACCAGCTGACATAAGTCCGGAAGAGTTAGCCAAACTTGATACATGGTGGGACCATGATATCAAGGCCAAATGCTATATGCAAGCCTCGATGTCTGATGAACTCCAGAGCCGATTTGAGGATACCGTGAATGCTGCTGACATTCACGTACAACTCAATGAACTTTTTGGGGCTCAATCGAGAGCTGAAAGGTTCGCTATGAAAGAGTGGGTGCCCAGTGAGCCAACTTGTGGCTATGGGCTTTGATGACTCTTTGTATAAACAATCTTTTGTTTAATATTATTTACACTTTTATTAATGGCAATGACTTTATATTACTTCATATTGTTATATTGTGATATACTATTGTTGTTTTGATAAAGACCTTGAATATACTATAGTGTATGTAAGATGTGGTAGAACATGGGGATGTCTATCATGAAATACATCTTATAGTCACTGTATGTTCTAAACTGTTCCTAGTCGATTGAGCCGTCCGATAATAAGGATAAGGATCGCTCGAGTTTGAGACTAGCATTTGCGATGCGGAGTACCACGTTTAATTGGTAGGGAACATGGAGATGTTCGAAGCATGCAAATGGATATTCATAATATGAATAATCGAACTACCCTATCCGGACTTTCCAAGTGGTTATCACTTATCGAGTGGATAAAGTCCGCGGTTTTGGTTGTACACCATTAGTCCTTACTACTTGAAACATCATGGAGAATCTATATGCTAGTACTGTGCTTTGACTCGTTTACCGACTCTATGGGGGTCATCAGGTGTCGGGATTGGGTACAGTTACAACACATATAGGAGTCGATGCATTGTTGTCAAGGATTCACCACATACTTGCGAGTGTGGATATCCTATGCGATCTGAGGAGATATTAGTGTGACGAATCTCTGGCCAGAGTACTTGATGTGATTTAAGAAATGGTTTCTTAGTAGCACATGCGATGTCACTAATTTGATCTTCAAGATGTATTGCATAGTTATCGAATCTTGAGCGACTCTCGATATACCAATGGTTGTTGATTCGATCGGGATATATGGATGAAGGGACCGTACTGTACGCTAACCAAAATCTACTGGTTCTTGTAGGCACTATCAGTGATACCTAGGGAATCATGGGGCGATGTTGCTAGGCGCTTTACCATGATTCGTTGGGCAAGTCGGAAATCGTTGTTCCGAGTCACAAGGAGTTGTGAGCCCACGGCTAGCTGTATCCCTGAACCATTGAGGGTCACACAGTGTAATGGAGTTTTAATCCCCGTTGAGATAGTTAAATTTAAAGAGTTAAATTTAATGAATAAAGAAGTTGGACTTCTTAAATAAGAGTAAGGGAGTAGGATTTCCTAAAATGACATAGGGATGTACATTTTTGGAAACCACTGAATTCGGATTCAGGAAAATTTATCTTGACTTTAAAATGTGCAGAAATGGTTTCTGTGCACATTGGTAAAATCGGTTTATCAATCGGAGTCACGATGAATTTTATATTAATTTCTGAACATGCGGGCTTTGCTTGTCGGGCCTCAACTTATGACTAATGGGCCTTAAGGTGTTAGTGGCCTGCATTATAAATAAGTTATTACAGTACAGAAATTAGAAACAACAGGTCATAATTTTGAGAGCAGAAATCGAAAAACCCTAGCCTCTCTCTCTTATATTTCGGCCGACCCCTCCTTGCTCTGTCAGAGAATTTCCGGTCTGTGATTTTTAATTGCTGTCAGGAATAACGAATCAGATTCGTTTAATCTCTTCGCAGAAAAACTTCTGATAGATTTTCTAGTGCAATCTATCAGAGGGATTTAAACCCCATTCGTGGACCTGATTGAAGGAGTTCATCAGTTCCTGGGAGAGACAACAAGAGCAGATTAATTTTGTTGGTGTCCAATAATCTCGCTTCGAGATTGAAGGTAAAATTTAATTAATTGTTATTTGAATTTTACACACACAATATAATTTAATCGTTGAATGGTTGATACCCACACCATGGAATTGTTCCATGATAAAAATTTTTTAAACTTCCGCTGCACCGGGTATCAATCGTGATTGATCTGAGAGCCGCGTTTTCCAACAGTGGTATCAGAGCCAGGTTGCTCAGATCAAACGATTAAATTAATCGATTGTACAAAAATTTTTGAGTCTCGGTTTTTGAAACAAAATAAATATTTTAAATAAAAAATTTTTTTTTCCGGGGCAAAACCCGGGCAGCGATTGGATCGCTGCCCGGTGGGGCAGAAATTGTTGCTGCCCCGGGCGGCGCACGGCGCCGCCCACGGCGTCGCCCAGGGGCGGCGCCAGGCGCCGCCAGGGCAGCAACTGTTGCTGCCCTAAAGGGGCAGCCGGGCTGCCCCCGGCCCGCGCCCACGGGTGCGGGCCAGCCCGGGAGTCTCCCGGGCGGCCCGCGGGAAAAATTAAATTTTTATTTAAAATTAATTTTAATGTGTTAAAATTTTATTTTTGGTCCGGTCAAAAATTGTTTTTGATTGGTTCACGAGATTTCGGATCGAATTGTTTGAGTCCGTAAATTTTAAAATTGATTTTTGGATAAATTTGAATTTTTGGAAAATTTTAATATTTTATCCTTAAATTGAATTTTGAAATCAATTATTTTTGGTACAATTGATGATAAGATTTGATCTTATGGATATATTAAGTAAAATATGATTTTATCTATAAAATTGGATTTTGTAGATAAAATATGATTTTATTTGATAAAGAGATAAAATATGATTTTATATGTGAAATAAGATTTTATATATAAAATATGATTTTATCTTGTTTAAATTTGAATTGCCACTGCATGTTATCCAATAAATTAATTTTGAATTAAAAGTTATTGGATAAGGATGATCGATTGCCATGACCAATTTTGTAGGTGTATGTTAGGAATTTACATTTTGTTTTATTGTTGTTGGTTTTATTAATGGGCCTGGTTTATGGCCCGATATGAATGTCATATGTAATAAAAGTGGGCTTGGTTTATGGCCCGTTCCCACCCCTAAAAATGTATCCCCTACTTGTCATTGCTATTTATTGTAAATACATTAGATTTAGTGGGAGATCAAGATTTGAAGATGGTGGGCCCAGCAGACAATAAAGACTGAAGAAATGTAAATTGGAAGCACATGTAATAGGATTGCATTGCATACTGCATATTACCTAGGATTGGACTAAGACTCGTGATTGGCAACCACGGGTCAATTAGAAATGGAATCGATCATCCTAAATAATATATGATATTATGATTGTATGCATGTTTAGACATAATTGCATGAATCTGGCAAGCATGCAATAAATTGAATATGATGAGACAAATATTTTTATAATTAAAAATCCCTCATTTTAAATATGATTAAAAATTGATATCAAGATAAATAAAGGAAATTTAAATTAGTTTAAATGTTCCTACCTTCCATCAACGGTCAATGTATGTGATGCTACCCGCGGATACGGTCCGGCTCATATTATTGGGGGGGCCCGTCCGTCGGAAAGCTGTACATTGGATCGACAAATGTTGTAAGTTGGGTGGAACTCCCATGGGATCGGCTCATATTATTGGGGGATCCACATGGCGACCGTCCATCACAACTTAATATTGATGGGTCATCTTGACATGTCATTTTAAACGGCGTCATATTATTGGGCCCTTATTGGACATGAGGTAAATACATGGGGGTTGCTTTGGAAGCAATTGGGCTCTACCTTTTGAGAATTATGGTTGGCTGATATTATTCGGACCATAAGTTTGTCAATTGGACTCCATGTTCTCACTAAGGAAAAGGTTTCTCGTTTTCACTAGAGGGTGGTGAAATCGTTAAAATAGTGGGAGTGAGATTCATAAAATTAAATTTCGCCTATTTTATGTCTTAGTAAATTGCTTAAACAATCATTGATATATGTCTGTTTTTCTTTTCAGTATTTCATACAATGAATTCGCGTAATCCATTATTCTCGATCCTCGAACAAAACAAGTTAACTGGCGCAAACTATACGGAATGGTTCCGGAAGTTGAAGATTGTCTTGACTTCGGAGAAGATGCTCTACGTGTTAGAGAAATCACCTCCGAAGGAAGCACCAGCTGACGTAAGTCCGGAGGAATTGGCCAAACTTGATGCATGGTGGGACCATGACATCAAGACCAAATGCTATATGCAAGCCTCGATGTCTGATGAACTCCAGAGGCGATTTGAGGACACCGTGAATGCTGCTGACATTCACGCTCAACTCAAGGAACTTTTTGGGGCTCAATCGAGGGCTGAAAGGTTCGCAACTGTTAAGGAGCTGATGACGTGTCGCATGCATGAAGGGACTTCGGTCCGTGATCATGGGGTACGAGTGATTTGGCTCATACAAAAGTTAGCGACCCTTGATTTGGTGTTGGAGCATGAACTCAACGTGGATTTACTACTTCTGTCTCTTCCTTCTTCGTTTGACGGATTTGTGGTGAATTTTAATATGAACAAGATAGAGGCCACCCTTGAAGAGATGGTCAATATGCTTGTGACATATGAATCCACACTTAAGAAGGATAAGCCAGCTTTCTTGGTGGGCTCCTCATCTTCTGCTAAGAAGGGGCCAAGTATGAAGGGCAAGAAACGTTCTGCCCCACCCAAGAAAGTCGAGCCCGAGAAGAAGCACAAGACAAAGGCTTCAAACAATGGAAAATCCAAGGATGTTTGCCATTACTGCAAGAAGCCCGGTCATTGGAAGCGCAACTGCAAGGAATATCTAGAGCAGTTGGGAACTGCAAAGGGTATGTTCTATATTGAAATAAACATTTCACTTAATACTACTTCTTGGGTATTGGATACCGGATGTGGATCTCACATTTGCAATGATTTGCAGGTGATGACAAGAAGTCGCAGGCTTAGAATGGGTGAGACCCAGCTGAGGCTCGGGAATGGTTCCAGAGTTGAAGCTACAGCCATTGGAGATGTTTGTTTAATTTTGCAGAACGTTTTTAAGTTATTTTTAAGAGATGTTTTATTTGTTCCGGATTTAATTAAAAACATTATTTCTGTTTCTATGCTAGATAGAGATGGTTATTCTTGCAATTTTGTGAATGGGATTTGCAATATTTACAAGAATGAATGTTTGATTGGAAATGGACAACTTGAAAACGATCTATACAACTTAAAACTAAAAGATGTTCCAATAAATTATATTGATAAACCGGCGACAACAAACAAAAGGAAAATCGATAGTCAAAACCCGGCGAACCTTTGGCATGCTAGGCTAGGTCATATTTCCTCAAGGAGGATGAACAAGCTAGTGGGAGAGGGCATGTTTGATATGTCTGATATTAACTCTCTGCCTACTTGTGAATCCTGTCTAAAAGGGAAAATGACTAAATCTCCTTTTAAGGGGAAGCCTAAGCGTAGTCAAAATCTGTTGGATTTGATCCATACAGATGTTTGTGGACCATTTAGAGTTGGGACTCAATATGGCCACACCTACTTCATTACCTTTACTGACGATTATTCAAGGTATGGGTATTTATATTTAATGAAATATAATTGTGAAGCATTTGAAAAGTTCAAAGAATTCAAGACTGAAGTAGAAAACAAGCTAGGTAAAAGTATTAAAGCACTTCGATCGGATCGAGGTGGAGAATACTTAAGTACCGAGTTTTTGGACTATCTAAAAGAGAATGGGATTCTCTCTCAGTGGACTCCTCCTATGACACCACAGCTGAATGGTGTATCGGAGCGTCGTAATCGAACTTTGTTGGACATGGTTCGATCCATGATGAGCTTCACTGAGCTTCCACCTTCGTTTTGGGGCTATGCGCTTGAAACGGCGGTATTGTTGTTGAACAACGTCCACACTAAAGCAGTGGACAAAACACCATACGAGTTATGGAATGGCAAAGCTCCTAAGTATTCGTACTTGAGGATTTGGGGATGTCCTGCTTACGTGAAGCGGACAGTGGGAGATAAGTTGGATAGTCGATCCAGCTTATGTTATTTTGTAGGGTATCCGAAGAATTCAATCGGATATTATTTCTATTATCCTGCTGAAACAAAAGTGTTTGTTTCTAGGAATGCCACCTTCTTGGAGAAGGAGTTCTTATTGGATAAGAAAGGCGAGATGATGGAACTCGAAGAAGTTCGAGAAGAACCCGAAATACAAAATAACGATCCTACGCCTCAGGAACCATTGCTGGACACGCCTGCACCTAGAAGATCCGAGAGGACTTCTAGACCTCCTGTTCGATATGGTCTTCTTCTTGAAGGGGATCAAGATGAACCCGACATTGGATGTGATCCAAGAAACTTCAAGGAAGCAATTTCTGATGCGGATTCAAATTTATGGCTTGAAGCTATGCAGTCTGAATTGGATTCAATGCATACAAACCAAGTTTGGTCTTTAGTAGATCCTCCTGATGGAATTGTTCCAATAGGGTGTAAATGGATCTACAAGAGAAAGCTTGGGCCTGATGGTAAGGTATTGACCTACAAGGCGTGATTGGTGGCGAAAGGTTACACTCAAAGACAAGGAGTTGACTATGATGAAACCTTTTCACCAGTTGCAATGTTCAAGTCCATAAGAATCCTTATTGCCATAGCTGCATGGTATGACTATGAGATATGGCAAATGGATGTGAAGACTGCTTTTCTTAATGGAGACATTAAGGAAGAAATCTATATGAAGCAGCCAGAGGGGTTCACATCCATGGGAAGCGAGCATAAGGTATGCAAGCTTCAGAGATCAATTTATGGTCTAAAACAAGCATCAAGAAGTTGGAACCAGAAATTTGATGAAACAATAAAAGATTTTGGTTTCATCAAGAACCCGGAGGAACCGTGTGTGTACAAGAAAGTAGTTAAGGATGCTGTGACATTCTTAGTACTTTATGTTGATGACATCCTACTCATTGGGAATGATGTAGGGATGTTACAGTCAACAAAGATATGGTTATCAGGTAGATTCTCGATGAAGGATTTGGGTGAGGCATCCTACATTCTTGGGATACAGATCTATAGAGATAGATCTAAGAGAATGATAGGACTCACTCAATCAACCTACATCGACACCATATTGAAACGGTTTTCAATGGATGGGTCCAAGAGAGGACATCTACCCATGTGTCATGGAGTTTCTTTATCCAAGTCTATGTGTCCCAAGACTGATGCAGAGATAGAGAATATGACACATGTACCATATGCGTCAGCTATAGGTAGTATCATGTATGGGATGATATCTACCAGACCGGATGTAGCATTTGCTCTGAGTGTCACGAGCAGATATCAGGCTAATCCTGGTCAAATGCATTGGAAAGCCGTGAAGGACATTCTTAAGTACTTACGAAGGACTAAGAATATGTTCATGGTATATGGAGGACGAGATCTGAAATTGGAAGGCTATACCGACTCTAGCTTCCAAAGTGACGTGGATGACTCGAAGTCAACCTCTGGATTTGTGTTCATGCTCAATGGCGGTGCTGTCTCTTGGAAGAGTTCCAAGCAGGACACCACAGCGGATTCCACCACTGAGGGTGAATACATTGCAGCATCAGCTGCTGCTAAAGAGGCCGTTTGGATGAGGAAGTTCGTCCAAGAGTTGGGCGTCATTCCTGAATTTGTTGGTCCAGTCCCGGTGTACTGTGACAACACGGGTGCCGTTGCTCAAGCAAAGGAACCAAGGTCTCATCAAAGATCCAAACACGTACTGAGGAAATACCACATCATCCGGGAGATTGTGGAAAGAGGAGACATCACTGTCGAACGAGTGGCCTCTGCAGACAATATCGCTGATCCACTTACTAAGCCCTTGCCAGGACCATTGTTTGACAAACATCGCGAAGCAATGGGTCTACGTAGTATGACTAGTTGGTTATAGGGCAAGTGGGAGATTGAAAGAGTGGGTGCCCAGTGAGCCAACTTGTGGCTATGGGCTTTGATGACTCTTTGTATAAACAATCTTTTGTTTAATATTATTTACACTTTTATTAATGGCAATGACTTTATATTACTTCATATTGTTATATTGTGATATACTATTGTTGTTTTGATAAAGACCTTGAATATACTATAGTGTATGTAAGATGTGGTAGAACATGGGGATGTCTATCATGAAATACATCTTATAGTCACTGTATGTTCTAAACTGTTCCTAGTCGATTGAGCCGTCCGATAATAAGGATAAGGATCGCTCGAGTTTGAGACTAGCATTTGCGATGCGGAGTACCACGTTTCATTGGTAGGGAACATGGAGATGTTCGAAGCATGCAAATGGATATTCATAGGATGAATAATCGAACTACCCTATCCGGACTTTCCAAGTGGTTATCACTTATCGAGTGGATAAAGTCCGCGGTTTTGGTTGTACACCATTAGTCCTTACTACTTGAAACATCATGGAGACTCTATATGCTAGTACTGTGCTTTGACTCGTTTACCGACTCTATGGGGGTCATCAGGTGTCGGGATTGGGTACAGTTACAACACATATAGGAGTCGATGCATTGTTGTCAAGGATTCACCACATACTTGCGAATGTGGATATCCTATGCGATCTGAGGAGATATTAGTGTGACGAATCTCTGGCCAGAGTACTTGATGTGATTTAAGAAATGGTTTCTTAGTAGCACATGCGATGTCACTAATTTGATCTTCAAGATGTATTGCATAGTTATCGAATCTTGAGCGACTCTCGATATACCAATGGTTGTTGATTCGATCGGGATATATGGATGAAGGGACCGTACTGTACGCTAACCAAAATCTACTGGTCTTGTAGGCACTATCAGTGATACCTAGGGAATCATGGGGCGATGTTGCTAGGCGCTTTACCATGATTCGTTGGGCAAGTCGGAAATCGTTGTTCCGAGTCACAAGGAGTTGTGAGCCCACGGCTAGCTGTATCCCTGAACCATTGAGGGTCACACAGTGTAATGGAGTTTTAATCCCCGTTGAGATAGTTAAATTTAAAGAGTTAAATTTAATGAATAAAGAAGTTGGACTTCTTAAATAAGAGTAAGGGAGTAGGATTTCCTAAAATGACATAGGGATGTACATTTTTGGAAACCACTGAATTCGGATTCAGGAAAATTTATCTTGACTTTAAAATGTGCAGAAATGGTTTCTGTGCACATTGGTAAAATCGGTTTATCAATCGGAGTCACGATGAATTTTATATTAATTTCTGAACATGCGGGCTTTGCTTGTCGGGCCTCAACTTATGACTAATGGGCCCTAAGGTGTTAGTGGCCTGCATTATAAATAAGTTATTACAGTACAGAAATTAGAAACAACAGGTCATAATTTTGAGAGCAGAAATCAAAAAACCCTAGCCTCTCTCTCTTATATTTCGGCCGACCCCTCCTTGCTCTGTCAGAGAATTTCCGGTCTGTGATTTTTAATTGCAGTCAGGAATAACGAATCAGATTCGTTTAATCTCTTCGCAGAAAAACTTCTGATAGATTTTCTAGTGCAATCTATCAGAGGGATTTAAACCCCATTCGTGGACCTGATTGAAGGAGTTCATCAGTTCCTGGGAGAGACAACAAGAGCAGATTAATTCTGTTGGTGTCCAATAATCTCGCTTCGAGATTGAAGGTAAAATTTAATTAATTGTTATTTGAATTTTACACACACAATATAATTTAATCGTTGAATGGTTGATACCCACACCATGGAATTGTTCCATGATAAAAATTTTTAAACTTACGCTGCACCGGGTATCAATCGTGATTGATCTGAGAGCCGCGTTTTCCAACACGCTACTGTAAAAGAGCTAATGATGTGTCGCATGCGTGAAGGAACTTCGGTCCGTGATCATGGGGTACGAGTGATTTGGCTCATACAGAAGTTGGTAACGCTTGATTTGGTGTTGGAGCATGAACTCAACGTGGACTTATTACTTCTGTCTCTTCCTTCTTCGTTTGACGGATTTGTGGTGAATTTCAATATGAACAAGATAGAGGCCTCCCTTGAAGAGATGATCAATATGCTTGTAACATATGAATCCACATTAAAGAAGGATAAACCGGCTTTCTTGGTGGGCTCCTCTTCTTCTGCTAAGAAAGGGCCAAGTACAAAGGGTAAGAAACGTTCTGCCCCACCCAAGAAAATCGAACCCGAGAAGAAGTACAAGACAAAGGCTTCAAACATGGAAAAGTCCAAGGATGTTTGTCATTACTGCAAGAAGCCCGGTCATTGGAAGCGTAACTGCAAGGAATATCTAGAGCAGTTGCGAACTGCGAAGGGTAAGTTCTATATTGAAATAAATATTTCACTTAATACTACTTCTTGGGTATTGGATACCGGATGTGGATCTCACATTTGCAATGATTTGCAGGTGATGACAAGAAGTCGCAGGCTTAGAATGGGTGAGACCCAGCTGAGGCTTGAAAATGGTTCCATAGTTGAAGCTAAAGCTGTGGGAGATGTTTATTTAATTTTGCAGAACGATTTTAATTTACTTTTGAGAGATGTTTTATTTGTTCCAGATTTGATTAAAAACATTATTTCTGTTTCTATGCTTGATAGAGATGGTTATTCTTGCAATTTTGTGAATGGGATTTGCAATATTTACAAGAATGAATGTTTGATTGGAAATGGACAACTTGAAAACGATCTATATAACTTAAAACTAAAAGACGTTCCAATAAATTATGTTGATAAACCGGCAACAACAAACAAAAGGAAAATCAATAGTCAAAACCCGGCAAACCTTTGGCATGCTAGGCTAGGTCATATTTCCTCAAGGAGGATGAACAAGCTAGTGGGAGAGGGCATGTTTGATATGTCTGATATTAACTCTCTACCTACTTGTGAATCCTTCCTGAAAGGAAAAATGACTAAATCTCCTTTTAAGTGGAAACCTGAGCGTAGTCAAAATCTGTTGGATTTGATCCATACAGATGTTTGTGGTCCATTTAGGATTGGTACTCAATATGGCCACACCTACTTCATTACCTTTACTGATGATTATTCAAGGTATGAGTATTTATATTTAATGAAATATAAGTCTGAAGCATTTGAAAAGTTCAAAGAATTCAAGGCTGAAGTAGAAAACAAACTAGGTAAAAGTATTAAAGCACTTCGATCGGATCGAGGTGGAGAATACTTGAGTACCGAGTTTTTGGACTATCTGAAAGAGAATGAGATTCTCTCTCAGTGGACTCCTCCTATGACACCTCAGCTGAATGGTGTATCGGAGCGTCGTAATCGAACTTTGTTGGACATGGTTCGATCCATGATGAGCTTCACTGAGCTTCCACCTTCATTTTGGGGCTATGCGCTTGAAACGGCGGTATTGTTGTTGAACAACGTCCACACTAAAGCAGTGAACAAAACACCATACGAGTTATGGAATGGCAAAGCTCCTAAGTATTCGTACTTGAGGATTTGGGGATGTCCTGCTTACGTGAAGCAGACAGTGGGTGATAAGTTGGATAGTCGATCCACCTTATGTTATTTTGTAGGGTATCCGAAGAATTCAATCGGATATTATTTCTATCATCCTGCTGAAACAAAGGTGTTTGTTTCAAGGAATGCCACCTTCTTGGAGAAGGAGTTCTTATTGGATAAGAAAGGCGATATGATGGAACCCGAAGAAATTCGAGAAGAACCCGAAATACAAAATAACAATCCTACACCTCAGGAACCATTGTTAGACACGCCTACACCTAGAAGATCCGAGAGGACTTCTAGACCTCCTATTCGATATGGTCTTCTTATTGAAGGGGATCAAGATGAACCCGATGTTGGATGTGATCCAAGAAACTTCAAGGAAGCAATTTCTGATGCGGATTCAAATTTATGGCTTGAAGCTATGCAGTCGGAAATAGATTCGATGCATACAAACCAAGTTTGGTCTTTAGTAGATCCTCCCGATGGAATTGTTCCAATAGGGTGTAAATGGATCTACAAGAGAAAGCTTGGGCCTGATGGTAAGGTATTGACCTACAAGGCGCGATTGGTGACGAAAGGTTATACTCAAAGACAAGGAGTTGACTATGATGAAACCTTTTCACCAGTTGCAATGTTCAAGTCCATAAGAATCCTTATTGCCATAGCTGCTTGGTATGACTATGAGATATGGCAAATGGATGTGAAGACTGCTTTTCTTAATGGAGACATTAAGGAAGAAATCTATATGACGCATCCTGAGGGATACACATCCATGGAAAGCGAGCATAAGGTATGCAAGCTTCGAAGATCAATCTATGGTCTAAAACAAGCATCAAGAAGTTGGAACCAGAAATTTGATGAAACAATAAAGGATTTTGGTTTCATCAAGAACCCGGAGGAACCATGCGTGTACAAGAAAGTAGTTAAGGATGTTGTGACATTCTTAGTACTTTATGTTGATGACATCCTACTCATTGGGAATGACGTAGGGATGTTGCAGTCAACAAAGATATGGTTATCAGGTAGATTCTCGATGAAGGATTTGGGTGAGGCATCCTATATTCTAGGGATACAGATCTATAGAGATAGATCTAAGAGAATGATAGGACTCACTCAATCAACCTACATCGACACCATATTGAAACGATTTTCAATGGATGGGTCCAAGAGAGGACATCTACCCATGTGTCATGGGGTTTCTCTATCCAAGTCTATGTGTCCCAAGACTGATGAAGAGATAGAGAAAATGACACATGTACCATATGCGTCAGCCATAGGTAGTATCATGTATGGGATGATTTCTACCAGACCGGATGTAGCATTTGCTCTGAGCGTCACGAGCAGATATCAAGCTAATCCCGGTCAAATGCATTGGAAAGCCGTGAAGGACATTCTTAAGTACTTACGAAGGACTAAGAATATGTTCATGGTATATGGAGGAAGAGAACTAAAATTGGAAGGCTATACCGACTCTAGCTTCCAAAGTGACGTGGATGACTCGAAGTCAACATCTGGATTTGTATTCATGCTCAATGGCGGTGCTGTCTCTTGGAAGAGTTCCAAGCAGGACACCACAACGGATTCCACCACTGAGGCAGAATACATTGCAGCATCAGCTGCTGCTAAAGAGGCCGTTTGGATGAGGAATTTTGTCCAAGAGTTGGACGTCATTCCTGAAGTTGTTGGTCCAGTCCCGGTGTACTGTGACAACACGGGTGCCGTTGCTCAGGCAAAGGAACCAAGGTCTCATCAAAGATCCAAACACGTACTGAGAAAATACCACATCATCCGGGAGATTGTGGAAAGAGGAGACATCACTGTCGAAAGAGTGGCCTCTGCAGACAATATCGCTGATCCACTTACTAAGCCCTTGCCAGGACCATTATTTGACAAACATCGCGAAGCAATGGGTCTACGTAGTATGACTAGTTGGCTTTAGGGCAAGTGGGAGATTGAAAGAGTGGGTGCCCGGTGAGCCAACTTGTGGCTAAGGGCTTTGATGACTCTTTGTATAAACAATCTTTTGTTTAATATAATTTACACTTTTATTAATGGCAATGACTTTATCTTTCTTCATATTGTTATATTGTGATATACTATTGTTGTTTTGATAAAGACCTTGAATATACTATAGTGTATGTAAGATGTGGTAGCACATGGGGATGGCTATCATGAAACACATCTTATAGTCACTGTATATTCTAAACTGTTCCTAGTCGATTGAGCCGTCCGATAATAAGGATAAGGATCGCTCGAGTTTGAGACTAGCATTTGCGATGCAGAGTACCACGTTTCATTGGTAAGGAACATAGAGATGTTCGAAGCATGCAAATGGATATTCATATGATGAATGATCGAACTACCCTATCCGAACTTTCCAAGTTGTTATCACTTATCGAGTGGATGAAGTTCGCGGTTTTGGTTGTACACCATTAGTCCTTACTACTTGAAACATCATTGAGACTCTATATGCTAGTATTGTGCTTTGACTCGTTTACCGACTCTATTGGGGTCATCAGGTGTCGGGATTGGGTACAGTTACAACACATATAGGAGTCGATGCTTTGTTGTCAAGGATTCACCACATACTTGCGAGTGTGGATATCCTATGCGATCTGAGGAGATATTAGTGTGACGAATCTCTGGTCAGAGTACATGATGTGTTTTAAGAAATGGTTTCTTAACACATGCGATGTCACTATTTGATCTTCAAGATGTATTGCATAGTTATCGAATCTCGAACGACTCTCGATTTACCAATGGTTGTTGATTCGATCGGGATATATGGATGAAGGGACCGTACTGTACGCTAACCAAAATCTATTGGTTCTTGCAGGCACTATCAGTGATACCTAGGGAATCATGGGGCGATGTTGCTAGGCGCTCTTACCATGATTCGATGGGCAAGTCGGAAATCGTTGTTCCGAGTCACAAGGAGTTGTGAGCCCACGGCTAGCTGTATCCCTGAACCATTGAGGGTCACACAGAGTATGGATTTTTAATCCCCGTTGAGATAGTTAAATTTAAAGAGTTAAATTTAATGAACAAAGAAGTTGGACTTCTTATTAAAGAGTAGAGGAGTAAGATTTCCTAAAATGACATAGGGACGGGCATTTTTGGAAATCACTGAATTCGGATTCAAAAAAATTTATCTTGACTTTAAAAGGTGCAGAAATGGTTTCTGTACACATTGGTGAAATCGGTTTATCAATCGGAGTCATGATGAATTTTATATTAATTTCTGAACATGCGGGCTTTGCTTGTCGGGCTTGAACTTATGACTAATGGGCCCTAAGCTGTTAGCGGCCTGCATTATAAATAAGTTATTGCAGTACAGAAATTACACACAACAGGTCACAAAATAATTTTCGAAAACCCTATTTTTCTTAAGTGTGGCCGCCGCCCCCCTCCCCTCTGCTCGGAAAATCCAGCCTGTGAATTTTGAATTACAGTCTGGTTTAACGGATCAAATTCGTTAATTCTCTTCGTAGAAACTTCTGATAGATTTTCTAGTGCAATCTATCAGAGGGATTAAATCTCTGTTCGTGGACCTGATTGAAGAACAGTTCGTCCATCAGTTCTTGGGAGATACAACAAGAGCAGAGAAATCTGTTGGTGTCCATAATCTCGATTCGAGATTGGAGGTAAAAATTTATAATTGTTATTTAATTTTTACACACACAATTTAATCGTAAAGTTTTGATACCCATTATGGAATCGTTCCATATAAAATTTTTAAACTTCCGCTGCACCGGGTATCAATTCTGATTGATCTGATCGACGTTCTCCAACAACCGCGTGCCGGGGCCGAAGGTCACTTAATCAAGACTAATGAACTTAATAATTAAGCAAATAAACATCTAAAAAATTTTAAACATCGACTTAGAAATTAAAATCAATAATTTAATTATTTTGATATCACAGTGTTAAATAAAATATTTAAATAATAAACAAAGCGATTAAAATATTTTAAATAAACTAAATGATTGTTTAAAAGTCATTTAAATAAATACACAAGTAGAAATTAAAAATCTTTAAAACGACTTGGACAGTTAAAAGTATTTAAATAAATAAGGTAGGCATTTTAAATGATTTAAAATAACTAACCTCTAAACTTAATTTATTTTAAACAATTAAGTTGGATAATAAATAATATTTAAATAAATAAGCTAAACAGTTTAAATCATTTAGATGACTATCCAATAAAATCAAGTCATTTTTAATAATTAAGTGGGACAGTTAGGATCATTTAAATGAATAAACTAAATAAATAAAATCATTTAATTAAACAAGCTTAAACCTTTTAAAAATTAAAACAATTAAGTTGCACAATAAAAATCATTTCAACAAATAAACATAAACGATTAAAAGCATTATTTAATAATTAATACAATAAAATCATTTGAATAAATTATTAATATTTTATTAACAAATAATTCAGATAAAGAATTTTATATCAATTAAATTTAAGAATAGTAATCATAATATTTATTTAATTAAATGCATGCGATTTAGTAGATTGGATTTTAGGTGCTACATTAACAATTTCTGCCTCTAACTTAGCTTTGTTTGGAGTTTCAAATTGATTTTCCATAATTTCTTCAAATGCTAAGCATAAGTTTTTATATTCATTAGTCATATCATGCAATGCATTAGCTAACTCTTCTTAAGTAAAATCAGTATAGTTAAAACTCATTGCTCGTTCACTTATGGATGAATTAGTATCCATCTGTTTACTTGAAGACGGTTGATCTTCATGAGCCATGAAACAACTATCTGATATGAATCTAGGAGGAGTTCGACGATTCATATTGTTCCAAAAGATGTCTCTTGATTTGCTGTCAAGAATTGAAGGATTCGGGATCCATGGAAATTTAGTTGGAGAGCATGAAAATAACTTTGGACGTCAAAATAATATTGAAGACCAAAAAGATCAAGAAAGTGAAGAAAATATTGAAGAAAAGTGAAAAATGCAAAGCTGGGTCCGAAGCCTATGCGCGCCCGCGCGTCCGAGTGATTTTTTAAGTGTTTGACAGAGCCCTGTGCGCGCCCGCGCATGAGAGTAATTTTCAACGATGCTAAAAAGAAGGTTATGCGCGCTCGCGCCTTCTCTTCGCGCGCCCGCGCACTTCTTAAAAACACACCGAACTGTATGTTTGTGTGTGTGCGAGATTTTTGAGTATTTTGATATTTTGGTAGTATTTTTGTTATATTTTAAGTGTTATAAGTCTATTAGGAAACTTATAGATGATATCTTTGATATATTTTGCAATATTTTGCATTATCTTTAGGATTTTAGAATTATAATCCAACTAGAAAATCTTTAGTCTAATTCTATTAGGATTCTAGTTGGGTCTTTTCTATATATTGTAAACTTCTCATTCATGAGAGACAGATTATTGAAGTTATTGAATTATTATTTTTTATCAATTCTTAAAATTCTCTCTAGAACTTTTTTCAAAGCTTTGCTTTGTTTTTATCAAAATCAAACTTATCAAAGTTTAACAACTTTGTGGCGTTTATCAATTGATTATCTTCGTGGATTGTCAGAGACAGGTTCCTCTGAAGGTTCAGTTGTGATTAATTGTTTATGTGGGGATCTCGGGTTGCTAAACTTATCTTAGGGCATTAAATGATTAATTAACAATTAATCAAACAATACATGAATAATAAACCAAGAGCTAAAAAATTATTATTATTTTTTTTAAAACTATCACCTCGCTCGATCGGGCAAACTCAGCCGATCGAGCGAGCTAAAATTCTAAGCTCTCGGTCCGCAACACTTTTGGTGTCGCTCGATCGGTGAAACTTACCCGATCGAGCGAGCCCAAAAGCTCAATACTCTGTTTTTGCAAACACAGGCCTCGCTCGATCGGTGAAGTTCACCCGATCGAGCGGGCACCCTGTCCAGAAAATAAAAATGCAACTTTGCTGTACAATTTGATTCCAAATCTCATACCAACTTCATATAAACTCCTCAACATCATGCTAGATACTTTACATGCATTCAAACTAATAGCAAGTGATCTAGAATACATGAACTCTCAAGTATAAATCAATACTTGACAAAAACAACATATAAAAATGTTCTTGCTTTCTAACATGTTTACCAAGTTATAAATACATGTCATTTGCTTAAAACCCGAGTCACCACATGCTATGTCTCTTCTTAAGCTATCCAAGCCAACTCTAGCTTGATCATGCCCCAACCTGATGCAATGCACACATATAAACAAAGCAACAACCGGATAACTGTAAGAATAACTCTCAGTATGAATAACATGCATATACATTATTTAAGCATATAACTCATTCAAATCATGAATGTCAAATAACATGCTAGCATTTATAAACGCATATTCTAAACCATAGAAATCTCTAGGTTAATGCATAAATGCAATGCATGTGCCAAGAAATAGGCTATCAAATCTTATATCAATAAATCGTAGTTCTGGGATCCCGAGGAAATAAAATCTTCAACAAACACCAACTCACCCAATCGAGGTGACGTTGAATACTTCTTTTCCTCTGACTTTGGTGCAACTATAGTGAGTGTTCTGGCTCTGGAAGTAAGTCTATATTCCGTGCCACTCAACTAAAGCCCTCCAAAGGTCATATGCACTCTAGGCCTTTCAACCCTCTGTGCTTTATAGGCTGGAGTTCAAGATGAATGCAACATGTTCTGTATGCATTAAATGCTATAAAACACCTTGAACACTTACTCAATTAAACCAACAAACCAATCAAAGAATCTAATCACATAAGGATATTGACAAATCTGTAAGCATCACATAATATATGTAAAACATGTTCAATACAGAAAATACTATAAATCAAATTAAACAAGTAAACATTTACATAAATATCCTGGGAATTCAAGAAGATAGCTATCTTGAATAATCTATCTCATCTATGTAAATGTAAACAATAACATATATTAAAACATGTATGTATGTGATTTTAGGCAACTCGATAATCAGAAACAATCTCGAGTTATTCTGCCCATCTTATTAATGTCTATTCATACCTTTCAATATAAAATCTGAAGTACTTTAACCTCGCAAGGCTTTGCTCAAACTTGGCTCAATCTGTTCATTCCAACTCTTGCTCATTCACCTTGCTAGTCAAAGATCTTGTTTGCTTCAAATTTCATTCGACTCGAATTCTTCGATTCATATTCTTATCGCTTTGAATACTTTGAATCGAGATCGATGATCTTCATCTCAAGTCTGAAAGGAATTATTATACAATTCACAATCATCTTCCAATCCCATTCAATGCTTAATAACTTAAAACTTGATCAAAGAACTGAAATTCAACCGACGGCATACCGATTTCGAAACCATAAATCTTAACAACTCTAAACTTGATTCACAAACATGAAATCAACATTCTATGAATCATATCATCTTCATTCTCTCATAAAGATTTCAAAATCAGCCTTTACAATTTCATAATTTCATCAACTATAACCCGACGGCGTAACGATGCGAATTCGATCTTTCCAAATGCATTATCATTATTAATTCAACCATCTAAACCAATAATCATCACCATTTGAACAGCTTATAAACGTACATAACAAGTCCCATGTAGTGACCCTTACCCAGATCACCTACTAAACAGAACTTAGGCATGCAATTAACTTAATAGAACAGATATCAGAATAAAACTGCAGAATCCAATAACATTATACAATCCCAAGTAAAGGAATCTGTAATTATCCAATAATATACAACCAAATAGAATAGCTGTAAAAACCCAAACAACAGTAATAAAACCTAGACGAAGCTCCAGCTGGCCAACCACTGACTAGCCCCTCCTGGATCCACCATCCTCGTCCAATCGCAAACCTTCCCCATGGAATAGGGTGTCCAGAAAATACAGAGTACGAGACGTGAGCATAAAACGCTCAGTGCGAGAGTATGAGTATACATGCATGCAAAGTGAACTCCCTATAGACTCGAGGTCAAGGATCAGATAACAGAGACAGACCGGGCCCTGGTATGTAGCACGCTGTGCCGTCGCTTCAGGAGGTGGCTCCCATACCGAGATAACCGTGGATACGCCGGACCCAAATCGATGGAAGTCCATCCACTAACAGGATAGGGTACAACCCTACTAACAGACATCTCGAAAGAGATACAGCAAGATGCAAATGAATGCAGCATAATATCATGGCATATAAATCATGCAGTCACATAATACATGTATACTCAGTCAGAATATCTCGAACAGTACTTTCGTACCTCAGTACAGTGCAAGCTCTACCAACTCTAGGTCCACGCCTATAGTCTGCTCTACACTGCCAAATGATACTACTATCATTAAAGTGCTCTAAAAGCCTTAACTAAGCTATTGCATACTCCTAAATATTTATAGGAAGCAAAAGCTATACATTCGTCCGTCGTTAGCCCTTTGATGTCGATGCCTCCAGAACTTGGGCACAACTCCGCTACGACTATCGAACGTCTAGACGACTCCCGGTTCAAGCCTAGGAAGGCTAGAACAACTCGAATATGACTAGAAATAGAGAGGAAATCCGGAATTGGCAAGGAGAAATGAAGCCTCGGCCTTCTATTTATAGACAACGATCGGAGCCTCCGATCCTCGATCGGAACGTCCAAACTTCGATCGGAACGTCCGATCCTGCCATCGGAGCTTCCGAAGATCCTGATCTGCCACGTGTCAAAATATCACTTGATGACTCCGGATAGGGGTGATCGGAGCCTCCGGTCCTGATCGGAGCTTCCGATCCAACCACACGTCATGCCTGACGTAATAACATTGGTGCCTCCGATCGCACATCGGAGCTTCCGATCCTGTTCGGAGCTTCCGATCGTGCCTTCGGAGCTTCCGATCCGTCCGATACCTAATTGAATTAATTAGCATTAATCCTTTAATTACTCAATTAGGGCACGGGCTACTACATTCTCCCCCACTTAAGATATTTCGTCCTCGAAATCAGATCTTAAGTACCGAATGCAAATACAGAAATCAGAAACATTCTTTATTCAAATCAAACGTTTACAGAGTTTGCAACTGAATACAACTTAAAGAATGAAATCAAAACAACTCAGGATGGTCTTTACGCATCCTGTCCTCAAGCTCCCAAGTAGCTTCCTCAGTGCCTCGGCGTTGCCACTGGACTAAAACCAAAGGAATGACTTTGTTCCGTAAAACCTTATCCTTATAATCCAGGATACGAAGAGGTTTCTCAACATAAGTCAAATCCTTGTCTACCTGAACCTCAGACCGCTGCAGAATATGAGATTCATCCGCCACATACCGTCGCAAAAGAGATACGTGGAACACGTCGTGAATGTTGGATAGATGCGGTGGCAATGCTAGTCGATAAGCCAAATCGCCAATACTCTCCAAGATCTCAAACGGACCAATAAATCTGGGAGACAACTTGCCCTTAAGGCCAAATCTGAGAATCTTGCGGAAAGGTGACACTCTCAAAAACACTTTCTCCCCAACCTCGAACTGCAAAGGCCTACGCTTGATATTAGCATAACTGGCCTGACGATCCTGTGCAGTCTTAATCCGTTTCTTGATCTAATCAACAATGTCTATCGCCTGCTGGATAAACTCCGGTCCTTCAGCCTGTCTCTCCCCCACTTCTTCCCAGAAGAGTGGAGTACGACAACGTCGCCCATACAACGCCTCAAAAGGTGCCATCCCAATACTAGTATGATAGTTGTTGTTGTAAGCGAACTCGATCAACGTCAAATGATCCTGCCAGGCTGAACCAAAATCCATGACGCACGCTCTAAGCATATCCTCTAACGTACGGATAGTGCGCTCTGACTGACCATCAGTCTCCGGATGATAGGCTGTACTCAAACTCAGAGTAGTACCCATCGCACGCTGAACACTCCCCCAGAACCTAGAAGTAAACCTGGGGTCCCGATCGCTGACAATGCTCACAGGCACTCCATGAAGTCGGACGATCTCCTGAATGTACATCCGTGCCATGCGATCCACAGAGTACTCTCGGCTATAGGCAATGAAATGCGCTGACTTGGTGAGTCGGTCCACCACAACCCAGATAGCATCACAGTTCCTCGGGGATACCGGCAAATGGGTCACAAAGTCCATTGTGATAAACTCCCATTTCCATTCAGGAATAGGCAGACTGTGAAGCAATCCTCCAGGTCGTCGGTGCTCTGCCTTGACCTGTTGACACACCAAACATCTCAAAACAAACTGATAAACACTGCGTTTCATTCCCTTCCACCAGAAACGAGTATGTAGGTCCTTGTACATCTTGTTGCTCCCAGGATGAATACTCAACTTAGTGCGATGTGCCTGAGATAAAATCTCCTCTCGCAACTCTTCATCCTGTGGAATCACAAGCCTACCAGACAAACACAGAAAGCCATCTGACTGATAATGAAATCCAGACGAGCTACCCTCGTTAGCTAGACGAGCTAAACGCTGGGTCTTCGAATCAGACATCTGAGCATCTCGGATCCGCAAGTACAAGGCTGGCTCAGATAATATCGCAAACATCTGGATACTCTGCATACCTTTCTTATGCTTGAAGGTATAACCTGAAGTACAACAGTCACTGATCGCACTAGACATCGAACAAGTCTGAAGTGCGGATAATCGCACCTTGCGACTCAAAGCATCAACGGTGAGATTAGCAGCTCCCGGATGGTACTTAATCTTGCAATCATAGTCCTTAAGCAAGTCCATCCAACGTCTCTGCCTCATGTTCAACTCCGCCTGAGTGAACAAATACTTGAGACTCTTATGGTCAGTGAAGATCTCAAATTTCTCGCCATACAGATAATGACGCCAGATCTTCAAAGCGAACACAATGGCTGCTAACTCCAAATCATGGACTGGGTAGTTGTCCTCGTGAAGCTTCAGCTGTCTAGAAGCGTATGCGATCACATGCCCATTCTGAGTCAGGACACAACCTAACCCTTGAAGAGAAGCATCCGTGTAAACTACATACCCTCCAGATCCTGACGGTAATGCTAACACCGGCGCAGAAGTCAACCGCCGTCGAAGCTCACGGAAATTCTCCTCACACTCGGAGGACCACTCAAAATCCACACCCTTGCGGGTAAGTTGCGTTAACGGTCGAGCTAACTGAGAGAAGTTCAGAATGAAGCGACGATAATACCCTGCTAGACCCAGAAAACTACGGATCTCAGCAACTGTCGTCGAACGCGACCAATTAAGTACCGCTTCAATCTTGCTTGGATCAACAGAAATCCCCTCCCTGGATATGATATGGCCAAGAAAGACCACTCTATCCATCCAGAACTCACACTTGCTCAGCTTGGCGTACAACTGCTCATCTCGAAGAGTCTGTAGTACCAACCGCAAGTGAGAAACATGCTCTTTCGTATTACGCGAATACACCAAGATGTCGTCAATGAAGACCACGACAAACTTGTCCAAATACTCCCTGAAGACACGGTTCATCAGATCCATGAATATAGCCGGCGCATTAGTCAAACCAAATGGCATCACTAGGAACTCGTAATGCCCATAGCGAGTACGGAATGCAGTCTTGGCTACGTCCTGATCACGGACTCTCAACTGATGATACCCAGATCTCAAGTCAATCTTGGAGTAAATTGACGTGCCCTGCAGCTGATCAAACAAGTCATCAATGCGAGGCAACGGATACTTGTTCTTCACAGTGACTCGATTCAGCTGCCGATAGTCAATGCACAGCCGCATCGACCCATCCTTCTTCTTTACGAAGAGAACAAGAGCTCCCCAAGGAGATACACTAGGACGAATGTACCCCTTGTCCAAAAGATCCTGTAGTTGATTCTTCAACTCACGCATCTCTCACGGAGCCAGACGATATAGAAATAGGCGAAGTACCCGGCATCAACTCTATGCCAAACTCAACTTCCCTAGCAGGAGGAAAACCCGGAATCTCATCAGGAAATACATCTGGAAATTCATCCACAACAGGAATGCTCTCTATCCCAATACTCTCAGCGGACAAATCAACTGCATAGATAAGGTAGCCTTCCCCGCCAGACTCTAGAGCTCGACAGGCTCTCAAAGCTGATACCAAAGGCATCGGGGGTCGCGCTCCCTTACCATAGAAAAACCAGCTCTCACTCTCCTCCGGATGAAAGCGTACTAATCTCTGATAGCAGTCCACTGAAGCTCCATAGGTAGTCAACACATCTATTCCCAGAATGCAATCAAAGTCGTCCATCGCCAGGACCATGAGATTCGCTAACAGAATGTTCCTTTCGAACTCTAAAGGGCAACCCATCACTAGACGCTTAGCCAAAGCAGATTGGCCCGTCGGAGTAGAAACAGACATCACTACGTTTAGTGCAATGCATGGTAACTTATGCCTCTTAACAAAACGTGCAGAAATGAAGGAATGAGATGCACCAGTGTCAATAAGTACAAGAGCAGGTATACCATAAAGCATAAATGTACCTGCGATGACTTTCTAATTCTCCTCCACAGCCTGATCATGTCTCAGGGCAAACACATGGCCAGAAGCTCGTGGCCTCAAATGAGAACTCCCAGCAGACTGGTCCTGCGACCTCTGCTGAACGGTGGCCTGAGAACCCGATCCTGAACCAGAACCAGAACCACCTCCCCCAGACAGTGGACAATCCCTCCGGATATGACCAGTCTCTCCACAACGGAAACAAGCTCCAGAAGCTCTACGGCACTTGTCGGATGGATGGTTCTTTCCACAGTGATCACACTTGTCCTTCTTACCATAACGGACAATACCTCCAGAACCAGAGGAAGAAGAAGAACCAGACTTCTTGAAAGTTTGGGCACGGGGACCCAAAGAACTAGCAGGCCTCGACTGAGGGAAAGACCTGTTCCGCCGAATGCTGTCCTCTGCCTGATGACAACGGCTCACCAAACCCTCGTAGGACATGTCGTCACCAACCGCCACACGGTCATGGATCTCAGGGTTAAGGCCCTGAAGGAACAGATTATACTTCATCTCTGAGCTATCAGCAATCTCGGGGCAATAGGATAGCAGATCAAAGAACCTCTGCTGATACTCATCGATAGACATGGCTCCCTGTCGCAGACTCAGTAGCTCGCCTGCCTTCGACTGACGGAGTGCCGGAGGAAAATACCGCTTTTGGAAAGCTGTGCGGAACTCGAAAGAGATACAGCAAGATGCAAATGAATGCAGCATAATATCATGGCATATAAATCATGCAGTCACATAATACATGTATATTCAGTCAGGATATCTCGAACAGTACTTTCGTACCTCAATACAGTGCAAGCTCTACCAACTCTAGGTCCACGCCTATAGTCTGCTCTACACTGCCAAATGATATTACTATCATTAAAGTGCTCTAAAAGCCTTAACTAAGCTATTGCATACTCCTAAATATTTATAGGAAGCAAAAGCTATACCTTCGTCCATCGTTAGCCCTTTGATGTCGATGCCTCCAGAACTTGGGCACAACTCCGCTACGACTATCGAACGTCTAGACGACTCCCGGTTCAAGCCTAGGAAGGCTAGAACAACTCGAATATGACTAGAAATAGAGAGGAAATCCGGAATTGGCAAGGAGAAATGAAGCCTCGGCCTTCTATTTATAGACAACGATCGGAGCCTCCGATCCTCGATCGGAACGTCCGATCCTGCCATCGGAGCTTCCGAAGATCCTGATCTGCCACGTGTCAAAATATCACTTGATGACTCCGGATAGGGGTGATCGGAGCCTCCGGTCCTGATCGGAGCTTCCGATCCAACCACACGTCATGCCTGACGTAATAACATCGGTGCCTCCGATCGCTCATCGGAGCTTCCGATCCTTTTCGGAGCTTCCGATCGTGCCTTCGGAGCTTCCGATCCGTCCGATACCTAATTGAATTAATTAGCATTAATCCTTTAATTACTCAATTAGGGCACGGGCTACTACATTCTCCCCCACTTAAGATATTTCGTCCTCGAAATCAGATCTTAAGTACCGAATGCAAATACAGAAATCAGAAACATTCTTTATTCAAATCAAACGTTTACAGAGTTTGCAACTGAATACAACTTAAAGAATGAAATCAAAACAACTCAGGATGGTCTTTACGCATCCTGTCCTCAAGCTCCCAAGTAGCTTCCTCAGTGCCTCGGCGTTGCCACTGGACTAAAACCAAAGGAATGACTTTGTTCCGTAAAACCTTATCCTTATAATCCAGGATACGAAGAGGTTTCTCAACATAAGTCAAATCCTTGTCTACCTGAACCTCAGACCGCTTCAGAATATGAGATTCATCCGCCACATACCGTTGCAACAGAGATACGTGGAACACGTCGTGAATGCTGGATAGATGCGGTGGCAATGCTAGTCGATAAGCCAAATCGCCAATACTCTCCAAGATCTCAAACGGACCGATAAATCTGGGAGACAACTTTCCCTTAAGGCCAAATCTGAGAATCTTGCGGAAAGGTGACACTCTCAGAAACACTTTCTCCCCGACCTCGAACTGCAAAGGCCTACGCTTGATATTAGCATAACTGGCCTGACGATCCTGTGCAGTCTTAATCCGTTTCTTGATCTGATCAACAATGTCTATCGCCTGCTGGATAAACTCCGGTCCTTCAGCCTGTCTCTCCCCCACTTCTTCCCAGAAGAGTGGAGTACGACAACGTCGCCCATACAACGCCTCAAAAGGTGTCATCCCAATACTAGTATGATAGCTGTTGTTGTAAGCGAACTCGATCAACGACAAATGATCCTGCCAGGCTGAACCAAAATTCATGACGCACGCTCTAAGCATATCCTCTAACGTACGGATAGTGCGCTCTGACTGACCATCAGTCTCCGGATGATAGGCTGTACTCAAACTGAGAGTAGTACCCATCGCACGCTGAACACTCCCCCAGAACCTAGAAGTAAACCTGGGGTCCCGATCGCTGACAATGCTCACAGGCACTCCATGAAGTCGGACGATCTCCTGAATGTACATCCGTGCCATGCGATCCACAGAGTACTCTCGGCTATAGGCAATGAAATGCGCTGACTTGGTGAGTCGGTCCACCACAACCCAGATAGCATCACAGTTCCTCGGGGATACCGGCAAATGGGTCACAAAGTCCATTGTGATAAACTCCCATTTCCATTCAGGAATAGGCAGACTGTGAAGCAATCCTCCAGGTCGTCGGTGCTCTGCCTTGACCTGTTGACACACCAAACATCTCGAAACAAACTGATAAACACTGCGTTTCATTCCCTTCCACCAGAAACGAGTATGTAGGTCCTTGTACATCTTGTTGCTCCCAGGATGAATACTCAACTTAGTGCGATGTGCCTGAGATAAAATCTCCTCTCGCAACTCTTCATCCGGTGGAATCACAAGCCTACCAGACAAACACAGAAAGACATCTGACTGATAATGAAATCCAGACGAGCTACCCTCGTTAGCTAGACGAGCTAAACGCTGGGTCTTCGAATCAGACATCTGAGCATCTCGGATCCGCGAGTACAAGGCTGGCTCAGATAATATCGCAAACATCTGGATACTCTGCATACCTTTCTTATGCTTGAAGGTATAACCTGAAGTACAACAGTCACTGATCGCACTAGACATCAAACAAGTCTGAAGTGCGGATAATCGCACCTTGCGACTCAAAGCATCAGCGGTGAGATTAGCAGCTCCCGGATGGTACTTAATCTCGCAATCATAGTCCTTAAGCAAGTCCATCCAACGTCTCTGCCTCATGTTCAACTCCGCCTGAGTGAACAAATACTTGAGACTCTTATGGTCGGTGAAGATCTCAAATTTCTCGCCATACAGATAATGACGCCAGATCTTCAAAGCGAACACAATGGCTGCTAACTCCAAATCATGGACTGGGTAGTTGTCCTCGTGAAGCTTCAGCTGTCTAGAAGCGTATGCAATCACATGCCCATTCTGAGTCAGGACACAACCTAACCCTTGAAGAGAAGCATCCGTGTAAACTACATACCCTCCAGATCCTGACGGTAATGCTAACACCGGCGCAGAAGTCAACCGCCGTCGAAGCTCACGGAAATTCTCCTCACACTCGGAGGACCACTCAAAATCCACACCCTTGCGGGTAAGTTGCGTCAACGGTCGAGCTAACTGAGAGAAGTTCAGAATGAAGCGACGATAATACCCTGCTAGACCCAGAAAACTACGGATCTCAGCTACTGTCGTCGGACGCGACCAATTAAGTACCGCTTCAATCTTGCTTGGATCAACAGAAATCCCCTCCCTGGATATGATATGGCCAAGAAAGACCACTCTATCCATCCAGAACTCACACTTGCTCAGCTTGGCGTACAACTGCTCATCTCGAAGAGTCTGTAGTAACAACCGCAAGTGAGAAACATGCTCTTTCGTATTACGCGAATACACCAAGATGTCGTCAATGAAGACCACGACAAACTTGTCCAAATACTCCCTGAAGACACGGTTCATCAGATCCATGAATATAGCCGGCGCATTAGTCAAACCAAATGGCATCACTAGGAACTCGTAATGCCCATAGCGAGTACGGAATGCAGTCTTGGCTACGTCCTGATCACGGACTCTCAACTGATGATACCCAGATCTCAAGTCAATCTTGGAGTAAATTGACGTGCCCTGCAGCTGATCAAACAAGTCATCAATGCGAGGCAACGGATACTTGTTCTTCACAGTGACTCGATTCAGCTGCCGATAGTCAATGCACAGCCGCATCGACCCATCCTTCTTCTTTACGAAGAGAACAAGAGCTCCCCAAGGAGATACACTAGGACGAATGTACCCCTTGTCCAAAATATCCTGTAGTTGATTCTTCAACTCACGCATCTCTCACGGAGCCAGACGATACGGTGTTCTAGAAATAGGCGAAGTACCCGGCATCAAATCTATGCCAAACTCAACTTCCCTAGCAGGAGGAAAACCCGGAATCTCATCAGGAAATACATCTGGAAATTCATCCACAACAGGAATGCTCTCTATCCCAATACTCTCAGCGGACAAATCAACTGCATAGATAAGGTAGCCTTCCCCGCCAGACTCTAGAGCTCGACAGGCTCTCAAAGCTGATACCAAAGGCATCGGGGGTCGCGCTCCCTCACCATAGAAAAACCAGCTCTCACTCCCCTCCGGATGAAAGCGTACTAATCTCTGATAGCAGTCCACTGAAGCTCGATAGGTAGTCAACACATCTATTCCCAGAATGCAATCAAAGTCGTCCATCGCCAGGACCATGAGATTCGCTAACAGAATGTTCCTTTCGAACTCTAAAGGGCAACCCATCACTAGACGCTTAGCCAAAGCAGATTGGCCCGTCGGAGTAGAAACAGACATCACTACGTTTAGTGCAATGCATGGTAACTTATGCCTCTTAACAAAACGTGCAGAAATGAAGGAATGAGATGCACCAGTGTCAATAAGTACAAGAGCAGGTATACCATAAAGCATAAATGTACCTGCGATGACTTTCTCATTCTCCTCCACAGCCTGATCATGTCTCAGGGCAAACACCTGGCCAGAAGCTCGTGGCCTCAAATGAGAACTCCCAGCAGACTTTCCCTGCGACCTCTGCTGAACGGTGGCCTGAGAACCCGATCCTGAACCAGAACCAAAACCACCTCCCCCAGACAGTGGACAATCCCTCCGGATATGACCAGTCTCTCCACAACGGAAACAAGCTCCAGAAGCTCTACGGCACTTGTCGGATGGATGGTTCTTTCCACAGTGATCACACTTGTCCTTCTTACCATAACGGACAATACCTCCAGAACCAAAGGAAGAAGAAGATCCAGACTTCTTGAAAGTTTGGGCACGGGGACCCAAAGAACTAGCAGGCCTCGACTGAGGGAAAGACCTGTTCCGCCGAATGCTGTCCTCTGCCTGATGACAACGGCTCACCAAACCCTCATAGGACATGTCTTCACCAACCGCCACACGGTCATGGATCTCAGGGTTAAGGCCCTGAAGGAACAGATTATACTTCATCTCTGAGCTATCAGCAATCTCGGGGCAATAGGATAGCAGATCAAAGATCCTCTGCTGATACTCATCGATAGACATGGCTCCCTGTCGCAGACTCAGTAGCTCGCCTGCCTTCGACTGACGGAGTGCTGGAGGAAAATACCGCTTTTGGAATGCTGTGCGGAACTCGGCCCAGGTGGCCACTCCTCTTGCCGCAACAAAAGGTGCAGAAGTAAACCTCCACCACCTGCGCGCACGCCCATCTAGAAGATAGCCAAGGGTCTCCACCTTCTGCTCCTCGGTGCATTGGAAAGTCTGAAAAGTCGTCTCCATGCGGTCTAACCAGTTCTCCGCATCCTCCGGAGACTCACCTCCAACTAAGGGCTTAGGACCCATAGCTAATAATCGACGCACAGTGAAACGCTCGTCGTCATGGTGACGATGACGCCGTTCTCGACGAGGCTCCCGGTCGGCATGACCCCAACGCCCACCAACACTGCCATGAGAACTCTGGTCGTCACGATTTGACATCTACAAAAATACCTCAAGATGAGACTAAATCCCAAGAATTCTTTTGCATGCTCTGATACCATAAATGTAGACCCTTACCCAGATCACCTACTAAACAGAACTTAGGCATGCAATTAACTTAATAGAACAAATATCAGAATAAAACTGCGGAATCCAATAACATTATACAATCCCAAGTAAAGGAATCTGTAATTATCCAATAATATACAACCAAATCGAATAGCTGTAAAAACCCAAACAACAGTAATAAAACCTAGACGAAGCTCCAGCTGGCCAACCACTGACTAGCCCCTCCTGGATCCACCCTCCTCGTCCAATCGCAAACCTGCCCCATGGAATAGGGTGTCCAGAAAATACAGAGTACGAGACGTGAGCATAAAACGCTCAGTGCGAGAGTATGAGTATACATGCATGCAAAGTGAACTCCCTATAGACTCGAGGTCAAGGATCAGATAACAGAGACAGACCGGGCCCTGGTATGTAGCACGCTGTGCCGTCGCTTCAGGAGGTTGCTCCCATACCGAGATAACCGTGGATACGCCGGACCCAAATCGATGGAAGTCCATCCACTAACAGGATAGGGTACAACCCTACTAACAGACATCTCGAAAGAGATACAGCAAGATGCAAATGAATGCAGCATAATATCATGGCATATAAATCATGCAGTCACATAATACATGTATACTCAGTCAGGATATCTCGAACAGTACTTTCGTAACTCAATACAGTGCAAGCTCTACCAACTCTAGGTCCACGCCTATAGTCTGCTCTACACTGCCAAATGATACTACTATCATTAAAGTGCTCTAAAAGCCTTAACTAAGCTATTGCATACTCCTAAATATTTATAGGAAGCAAAAGCTATACCTTCGTCCGTCGTTAGCCCTTTGATGTCGATGCCTCCAGAACTTGGGCACAACTCCGCTACGACTATCGAACGTCTAGATGACTCCCGGTTCAAGCCTAGGAAGGCTAGAACAACTCGAATATGACTAGAAATAGAGAGGAAATCCGGAATTGGCAAGGAGAAATGAAGCCTCGGCCTTCTATTTATAGACAACGATCGGAGCCTCCGATCCTCGATCGGAACGTCCGAACTTCAATCGGAACGTCCGATCCTGCCATCGGAGCTTCCGAAGATCCTGATCTGCCACGTGTCAAAATATCACTTGATGACTCCGGATAGGGGTGATCGGATCCTCCGGTCCTGATCGGAGCTTCCGATCCAACCACACGTCATGCCTGACGTAATAACATCGGTGCCTCTGATCGCTCATCGGAGATTCCGATCCTGTTCGGAGCTTCCGATTGTGCCTTCGGAGCTTCCGATCCGTCCGATACCTAATTGAATTAATTAGGATTAATCCTTTAATTACTCAATTAGGGCACGGGCTACTACATCCCAAATTTCAGATTTTAGAAAAATCTTCACAAAATCCAAAACATGATCAAACGACGATCTTTTCTTGATCCGTCTTAGATATGCTATCGTCGTATATGCTAGAACATGTTTATACAATCAAATCTTAATTCTAACAACAACTTAAAATTCAAACATGGTAGAACTTCGTAAAACTTACGTCAAAACGTAGCACCCGGAGCCGTGATCGTAAATATATGTTCAATCGGAAATTCTACCGGGCGGATCAAAAGATATCAAAACTTAAAGGGTTGAAAATGGCTTAACCCTTCTTTTTCCACCCTCTCGGCCATTTCTGAATTTTGTGGGCTGAGAATCTGATAATTCCTCCCTTTACACGTTTATACATTGCAAGTTGCAAGCAAAATTGCACTTTGGTCCCTAAACTTTGGCCTAATTGCAAATGAGTCCCTGGACAAGCGATTGAATTCAATTTCAATCCTAAATAATTTATGAATATTAGAATTCAAGTCTAAACTCTAAATATTCTCAAATTAAATATTCTCGGATTAAAATTAAATCATTTCGGACCTTATCGCATTTTAGTCCTTGAACTATTCAATATTTGCAAATTGGCACTTGCTCGGATGTCATCCTCAAATTAAATTATTGATATTTATCATCTTGGAATTCACATCTTAAATTTCATAAATATCAATTACAAATATTTTTAAACTTTTAATTTAAGAAATCCGGATATCAAAATCTTAAAATCCGAAAATACTCAAATTAAATATTTCTGACCCGAAATTGAAATCTCTAATTTCCATAAATTCTTAAATTCATATTTTCTCTCTTATTTGGAATTTAAATCTTAAATCCCGTAATTAAGAACTTAATATTTTCGGGCCTTAAAATTCCTCCCCTCTAAGGAATGATTTCGTCCTCGAAATCGCATTCGAACTTACTGCTGATTCTCGTAAGTTGTATAGCTGACTGAAGTAATACTGACTTCAATTCTCTGAGCTTTCGATATCTATTCTGATATCTTCTTTTCTATAATATCTTACTCTTCTTGATCACTTCTGTAAAACATATAATCACTGATTCAACTTATATCTAAGTTGTTTTATTCTCGTGATCTAACTCTACATTAGTTAGTTAGCTTCTCTTAAACTCTGCTCTACTTTGGTGTTATCTGAATTGAATGCACATACATATTCTAGCTGATATTCTTCAGCCAATGCATATGGATACCAATTCACCTATCTGACAATTCGAGATTGAGTATTAATCAATAAACTAGATCATATACTCATAGCTTCTGAAATCTCTTTCTGAACCTAATGATACATGGGAAAATAGACTTCTTTGCTGATCATTCTGTTCAGGCTTCAAATCTCTATCTGTTACTCATTTGCTAGCTCTGTTAATGCTGTTCTATTCTTCTTCTGTTCAAATCAATCTTCACATTCTCTATCTTTTCTTGACCCATATCTGGTCTGATAGCTGATATTTCTGAAATATTGTTTCAATATAAAGACAATTCTGTGTTTCTGATCAATCAATCATCAAAATACTGTCTTTATATCAATAAAATAGCTGTCACAGGAATAATAGTAATCATGTGGCAAATAATCAAGCAACTAGTACCGAATCTAGTACTATAGTTCTGAGCATATCCTCGGAAATCTGGATAATCACATCTGATATTCCATTAATCGGAGGATGGTATCATGAAATCTCATACAACCAAACACTCAGAACATCTGACAATCACTGCCATAATTTAGAAAACAAATCTAAAGTCTCTATCTCGACAATAGATTTCAATAATTCCTGTAATCTGATCATCTTTCTAAATACATGACAAGTATCTTTTTATGTTTGTATCATATCTAATACAACATATTCTTGAATCTGTCGAAATCTACTACACTCTAAATCGCAAAATCATGACGATTCAAGTAGATTCGAACCAAAGTTGTTCACAAAGTTGATCTGATTTCAACTCTTATGTAACTAATCTGTTACATAAACCACTTGCGTTCTTCTTTTTGGCTTTTTTACTGGAATTTTAGTATTGGTAATGTTAATTCTGTCGTATCTGCTTTCAGTTCTTTTACCAATACTGATTTCCATGTAATGACTACATGTAAGTCATACATGTTTAGACAACTGAATGGATATTAAATCTGTTGTCATATGCCTCTTTCAGAATCTGATATTCCATATCTAGAATATCTGGCATAATCAAATGATTATTCACCGCAAAAATTCATCTGTTCTTCTTTGCTGTCTTATCTCTTATCTTAATCTAGCGTTCTCAATCAATATTCTATTGCTTGATCTAAGATCAATGTTGCTTTAATATTTCCAAACCAATCCAGTTTAGCTTGGATTGCAACAATTCTGATCGTTTAAGTATCTGTCAAGCATAAACATGCAACAAGTATAGATCTGTACCCAATAAATTTAGCAATTAGCTAAAACCCATAAATCTTGACAATATTCTATATCCAAAATTTATATCAGTTACAAGCCAAAACTTCAAAATACACTGAATATACACATCAAATAATCAATAATTCTCAAATTTCAAATCAAAGGAACTTGCTCAATTCAATGTCATCCAAAATCAACTATTCTGAATGACAAAATCTGCGAAGTGAAAACAACTTACTTGCATTTCAAAACTCAACGCAAATGAATCAAAACAGACTCTAGCAAAGGAATAAGAGTCAATCAAAATCGATCGAGGTCGAATACAAAAACCTCTAAATTGATAGCAAGAAATTCAAGAATCATGATTTCTATGATGGAATAGCTTCAGCAAAATTTGAAGAAAAATCTCAACTGTAACTGATATTTCTTATTCTCTATTGATATGAGTTCTTTTATTAATTCTTAATTCTCAGCTGACAATAGTCGAATATACTCTTTTTGACTTAACTCATTGTCATATAATTAATCATCATTTCGGTACTACATAACTCTTTTCTACGCAATCTGCTAGCTGTTCCTGAAGTTCTTCAGTTTAAGTAATGCTCTTCTATACAAGTTGTCATAATACCATTGTACTAGACACCACTCTATATAGTACTGCATTCATGTCGTAGAAAGGTCGAAATATGTCATTGAACAATGTCTGTACATTCTAACCACTGACATAGCTGTCAATTCTAGGTTAATTCTGTACTAGTTCAATATATCGACTAGACTTCTACTAACATTCTTCCACGATCAAAAACGTGATATAACCAGTACCGAAATAACAAAATCTACTTTCTGAAACTCATATCATAAATTTCTAGTCATGTCTATTTCTTTATCAGTGCATGGATTCAATCAACTGGTAACTGGTACTCAGTTATTGCATTAATATTTATAATGCATTCTAGCTTAATATCTCATGCCTGAGATCAACACATTCAATCTTATTTCCTCAATTCTGTAGTTCATTTGTTATGACTAATCTTACAAATATATTCCATCTACTCAAAGGCCAATTCTCAGCAAATACGATGAGTAAAGGCTCATCAGATACGAATTATAGCATGTATGCTATGCAATCAATATATAAACGGTTAACTAGAATTAACTCACTTACCTATAATATTCTTATCTGATACAACTTGAGACTTTCAGCTAGGGGAGCTATGCGTATATATCTTCATCTGCTGGCGTTTAGACTGACTCAATCTTTGCTGTTATTGTCACTTTCGCTTGCTTCATAGCTATACTGCTATGAAAGTTTAGTGAAGGTGATGATTATAGTGTTTCCACAATTACAGAGGCGTGAATAAAAAAAATTCAACTCTGCCTCATACTACCAGTTCATGATTTCGTTCTTCTATTACTGGCTTGAAATCAACTTATGCTTCTAGTCTGCAAAGTCTACTGTTCTATCTTCTTTAGCATATATGGAAAGAAACAATTCTGTTTACTTACCTGCCAAACAATTTCAGTACTTCTTCTCGCAAACTTCACCAACTTCTTGCTAAGTCCTGAAGTTGATATAAAATAATGCTGATTCTATGTTCATCTGAATATTCTTCTCTTGAACAACTGATCCAGCTTTTCAAATCAACTCCTTTCTAGACATAACATATTATGTATCTTTCTGAGTTGATGATCAATAACTTTGGAGTTGTTCAACTAACATACTCCTCAGTGCAATCGGCTCAAAAACTTACCTCAATACTGTTCTGTTCTATCTGCGGTTCTGTTCTGTCTAAGGTTCTCATGCTCTCTGCATAATCTGTCTTATTCAATAACAAAAGCAATATATATGGAAGATATTATAACATACAATGTCAGTATAACATACATATAATCTCATGCTTCTGAATAGAACACTTGCTTGCAAAGTCTCATGGTTTTTCACATATTACATGCTTGTAACGAATTCATGTATTCAAATGAATTCAAGAAATCAGGCATACATATCAGCATATAAGCATGTAATTCTTATCTCAATAAAGCAAGTAGTGTTCAATCAAGCAATCATAGTTGCATATAATTCTGTAAAACAAGTAAAGCATACTCATGCAATACTATCAATGCATGCGACTCAATCTACCCCGCTCAACTTCTATCTTAGTCCAAGAGTTTATGCTCTGATACCACCTGTTGTGGGGATCTCGGGTTGCTAAACTCATCTTAGGACATTAAAAGATTAATTAACAATTAATAAAACAATACATGAATAATAAACCAAGAGCTAAAAAAAAATTTATTTTTTTTTAAAACCATCACCTCGCTCGATCGGGCAAACTCAGCTGATCGAGCGAGCTAAAATTCTAAGCTCTCGGTCTGCAACACTTTTGGTCTCGCTCGATTGGTGAAACTCACCCGATCGAGCGAGCCCAAAAGCTCAATACTCTGTTTTTGCAAACACAGGCCTCGCTCGATCGGTGAAGTTCACCCGATCGAGCGGGCACCCTGTCCAGAAAATAAAAATGCAACTTTGCTGTACAATTTGATTCCAAATCTCATACCAACTTCATATAAACTCCTCAACATCATGCTAGATACTTTACATGCATTTAAACTAATAAAAAGTGATCTAGAATACATGAACTCTCAAGTATAAATCAATACTTGACAAAAACAACATATACAAATGTTCTTGCTTTCTAACATGTTTACCAAGTCATAAATACATGTCATTTGCTTAAAACCCGAGTCACCACATGTTATGTCTCTTCTTAAGCTATCCAAGCCAACTCTAGTTTGATCATGCCCCAACCTGATGCAATGCACACATATAAACAAAGCAACAGCCGGATAACTCCGATGAGAATAACTCTCAGTATGCATAACATGCATATACATTATTTAAGCATATAACTCATTCAAATCATGAATGTCAAATAACATGCTAGCATTTATAAACTCATATTCTAAACCATAGAAATCTCTAGGTTAATGCATAAATGCAATGCATGTGCCAAGAAATAGGCTATCAAATCTTATATCAATAAATCGTAGTTCTGGGATCCCGAGGAAATAAAATCTTCAACAAACACCAACTCACCCAATCGAGGTGACGTTGAATACTTCATTTCCTCTGACTTTGGTGCAACTATAGTGAGTCTTCTGGCTCTGGAAGTAAGTCTACATTCCGTTCCACTCAACTACAGCCCTCCAAACGTCATAAGCACTCTAGGCCTTTCAACCCTCTGTGCTTTACAGGCTGGAGTTCAAGATGAATGCAACATGTTCTGTATGCATTAAATTCTATAAAACACCTTGAACACTTACTCAATTAAACCAACAAAGCAATCAAAGCATCTAATCACATAAGGATATTGACAAATCTGTAAGCATCATATAATATTGAAAGAGTGGGTGCCCAGTGAGCCAACTTGTGGCTATGGGCTTTGATGACTCTTTGTACAAACGATCTTTTGTTTAATATAATTTACACTTTTATTAATGGCAATGACTTTATCTTTCTTCATATTGTTATATTGTGATATACTATTGTTGTTTTGATAAAGACCTTGAATATACTATAGTGTATGTAAGATGTGGTAGAACATGGGGATGTCTATCATGAAATACATCTTATAGTCACTGTATATTCTAAACTGTTCCTAGTCGATTGAGCCGTCCGATAATAAGGATAAGGATCGCTCGAGTTTGAGACTAGCATTTGCGATGCGGAGTACCACGTTTCATTGGTAGGGAACATGGAGATGTTCGAAGCATGCAAATGGATATTCATAGGATGAATAATCGAACTACCCTATCCGGACTTTCCAAGTGGTTATCACTTATCGAGTGGATAAAGTCCGCGGTTTTGGTTGTACACCATTAGTCCTTACTACTTGAAACATCATGGAGACTCTATATGCTAGTACTGTGCTTTGACTCGTTTACCGACTCTATGGGGGTCATCAGGTGTCGGGATTGGGTACAGTTACAACACATATAGGAGTCGATGCATTGTTGTCAAGGATTCACCACATACTTGCGAGTGTGGATATCCTATGCGATCTGAGGAGATATTAGTGTGACGAATCTCTGGCCAGAGTACTTGATGTGATTTAAGAAATGGTTTCTTAGTAGCACATGCGATGTCACTAATTTGATCTTCAAGATGTATTGCATAGTTATCGAATCTTGAGCGACTCTCGATATACCAATGGTTGTTGATTCGATCGGGATATATGGATGAAGGGACCGTACTGTACGCTAACCAAAATCTACTGGTTCTTGTAGGCACTATCAGTGATACCTAGGGAATCATGGGGCGATGTTGCTAGGCGCTTTACCATGATTCGTTGGGCAAGTCGGAAATCGTTGTTCTGAGTCACAAGGAGTTGTGAGCCCACGGCTAGCTGTATCCCTGAACCATTGAGGGTCACACAGTGTAATGGAGTTTTTAATCCCCGTTGAGATAGTTAAATTTAAAGAGTTAAATTTAATGAATAAAGAAGTTGGACTTCTTAAATAAGAGTAAGGGAGTAGGATTTCCTAAAATGACATAGGGATGTACATTTTTGGAAATCACTGAATTCGGATTCAGGAAAATTTATCTTGACTTTAAAATGTGCAGAAATGGTTTCTGTGCACATTGGTAAAATCGGTTTATCAATCGGAGTCACGATGAATTTTATATTAATTTCTGAACATGCGGGCTTTGCTTGTCGGGCCTCAACTTATGACTAATGGGCCCTAAGGTGTTAGTGGTCTGCATTATAAATAAGTTATTACAGTACAGAAATTACACACAACAGGTCATTATTTTTGAGACAGGATTTTCGAAACCCTCCTCTCTCTCTCAAACATATTTCGGCCGAACCCCTCCCTCTCTGTCAGAGAAATTCCGGTCTGTGATTTTGAATTGCAGTCAGGAATAACGAATCAGATTCGTTTAATCTCTTCGCAGAAAAACTTCTGATAGATTT
This sequence comes from Henckelia pumila, assembly GCF_033568475.1. Taxonomy (NCBI): domain Eukaryota; kingdom Viridiplantae; phylum Streptophyta; class Magnoliopsida; order Lamiales; family Gesneriaceae; genus Henckelia; species Henckelia pumila. The sequence continues at coordinate 33,854,187 of NC_133120.1, read as the reverse complement.
TCTAGTGCAATCTATCAGAGAGATTTAAACCCCATTCGTGGACCTGATTGAAGGAGTTCATCAGTTCCTGGGAGAGACAACAAGAGCAGATTAATTCTGTTGGTGTCCAATAATCTCGCTTCGAGATTGAAGGTAAAATTTAATTAATTGTTATTTGATTTTACACACACAATATAATTTAATCGTTGAATGGTTGATACCCACACCATGGAATTGTTCCATGATAAAATTTTAAACTTCCGCTGCACCGGGTATCAATCGTGATTGATCTGGGAACACGCCAGTTTTTCCAACAGTGGTATCAGAGCCAGGTTGCTCAGATCAAACGATTAAATTAATCGATTGTACAAAAATTTTTGAGTCTCGGTTTTTGAAACAAAATAAATATTTTTTAAATAAAAAATTTTTTTTCGGGGCAAAACCCGGGCAGCGATTGGATCGCTGCCCGGTGGGGCAGCAATTGTTGCTGCCCCGGGCGGCGCACGGCGCCGCCCATGGGCGAAGCTCGGCACCGCCCACGGCGACGCACGGCGCCGCCCAGGGGCGCCGCCAGGGCAGCAACTGTTGCTGCCCTAAAGGGACAGCCGGGCTGCCCCGGCCCGCGCCCACGGGTGCGGGCCGGCCCGGGAGTGTCCCGGGCGGCCCGCGGGAAAAATTAAATTTTTTATTTAAAATTAATTTTAATGTGTTAAAATTTTATTTTTGGTCCGGTCAAAAATTGTTTTTGATTGGTTCACGAGATTTCGGATCGAATTGTTTGAGTCCGTAAATTTTAAAATTGATTTTTGGATAAATTTGAATTTTTGGAAAATTTTAATATTTTATCCTTAAATTGAATTTTGAAATCAATTATTTTGGTACAATTGATGATAAGATTTGATCTTATGATATATTAAGTAAAATATGATTTTATCTATAAAATTGGATTTTGTAGATAAAATATGATTTTATTTGATAAAGAGATAAAATATGATTTTATATGTGAAATGAGATTTTATATGTAAAATATGATTTTATCTTGTTTAAATTTGAATTGCCACTGCACGTTATCCAATAAATTAATTTTGAATTAAAAGTTATTGGATAAGGATGATCGATTGCCATGACCAATTTTGTAGGTGTATGTTAGGAATTTACATTTTGTTTTATTGTTGTTGGTTTTATTAATGGGCCTGGTTTATGGCCCAATATGAATGTCATATGTAATAAAAGTGGGCTTGGTTTATGGCCCGTTCCCACCCCTAAAAATGTATCCCCTACTTGTCATTGCTATTTATTGTAAATACATTAGATTTAGTGGGAGATCAAGATTTGAAGATGGTGGGCCCAGCAGACAATAAAGACTGAAGAAATGTAAATTGGAAGCACATGTAATAGGATTGCATTGCATACTGCATATTACCTAGGATTGGACTAAGACTCGTGATTGGCAACCACGGGTCAATTAGAAATGGAATCGATCATCCTAAATAATATATGATATTATGATTGTATGCATGTTTAGACATAATTGCGTGAATCCGGCAAGCATGCAATAAATTGAATATGATGAGACAAATATTTTTATAATTAAAAATCCCTCATTTTAAATATGATTTAAAATTGATATCAAGATAAATAAAGGAAATTTAAATTTGTTTAAATGTTCCTACCTTCCATCAACGATCAATGTATGTGATGCTACCCGCGGATACGGTCCGGCTCATATTATTGGGGGGGCCCGTCCGTCGGAAAGCTGTACATTGGATCGACAAATGTTGTAAGTTGGGTGGAACTCCCATGGGATCGGATCATATTATTGGGGGATCCACATGGCGACCGTCCATCACAACTTAATATTGATGGGTCATCTTGACATGTCACTTTAAACGGCGTCATATTATTGGGCCCTTATTGGACATGAGGTAAACACATGGGGGTTGCTTTGGAAGCAATTGGGCTCTACCTTTTGAGAATTATGGTTGGCTGATATTATTCGGGACCATAAGTTTGTCAATTGGACTCCATGTTCTCACTAAGGAAAACAGTTTCCCGTTTTCACTAGAGGGTAGTGAAATCGTTAAAATAGTGGGAGTGAGATTCATAAAATTAAATTCGCCTATTTTATGTCTTAGTAAATTGCTTAAACAATCATTGATATTTGTCTGTTTCATCTCAGTAATCCACATATTTCTGTTCTCCAACAAAACAAACTTATTGGCGCAAACAAATACAGAATGATTCCATAAGTTAAGATTGTCCTAAGTTCGGAAAAGATTTTCTAAGTGTTAGAAAAGGCTTCTCCGAAAACAGCCCCGGCTGATGTAACTAGAGAAATGGTTGGACCATGATCTCAAGGCAAAATGTTACATACAAAATTGGACAAGTCTAAACAAGTTTGCCATCACTGCAAGAAACCCGGTTATTGGAAACGTAACTGCAAGGAATACCTCGAGCAGTTGCGAACTGCAAAGGGTATGTTATACATTGAAATAAATATTTTTTACTACTTCTTGGGTATTGGATACCAGATGTAGATCTCATATTTGCAATGAGTTGCAAATGATGATAAGAAGTAATAGGCTAAGGATGGGTGAGACCCAGTCAAGGCTCGGGAATGGTTCCAGAGTTAAATCCATAGCTATGGGAAATATTTATTTAAATTTTGCAGAACGGTTTTAAGTTACTTTTAAGAGATGTTTTATTTGTTCCGGATTTGATTAAAAACATTATTTCTGTTTCTATGCTAGATAGAGATGGTTATTCTTGCAATTTTGTGAATGGGATTTGCAATATTTACAAGAATGAATGTTTGATTGGAAATGGACAACTTGAAAACGATCTATACAACTTAAAACTAAAAGACGTTCCAATAAATTATATTGATAAACCGGCGACAACAAACAAAAGGAAAATCGATAGTCAAAACCCGGCGAACCTTTGACATGCTAGGCTAGGTCATATTTCCTCAAGGAGGATGAACAAGCTAGTGGGAGAGGGCATGTTTGATATGTCCGATATTAACTCTCTACCTACTTGTGAATCCTGTCTAAAAGGGAAAATGACTAAATCTCCTTTTAAGGGGAAGCCTGAGCGTAGTCAAAATCTGTTGGATTTGATCCATACAGATGTTTGTGGACCATTTAGAGTTGGGACTCAATATGGCCACACCTACTTCATTACCTTTACTGACGATTATTCAAGGTATGGGTATTTATATTTAATGAAATATAAGTCTGAAGCATTTGAAAAGTTCAAAGAATTCAAGGCTGAAGTAGAAAACAAGCTAGGTAAAAGTATTAAAGCACTTCGATCGGATCGAGGTGGAGAATACTTAAGTACCGAGTTTTTGGACTATCTAAAAGAGAATGAGATTCTCTCTCAGTGGACTCCTCCTATGACACCACAGCTGAATGGTGTATCGGAGCGTCGTAATCGAACTTTGTTGGACATGGTTCGATCTATGATGAGCTTCACTGAGCTTCCACCTTCGTTTTGGGGCTATGCGCTTGAAACGGCGGTATTGTTGTTGAACAACGTCCACACTAAAGCAGTGGACAAAACACCATACGAGTTATGGAATGGCAAAGCTCCTAAGTATTCGTACTTGAGGATTTGGGGATGTCCTGCTTACGTGAAGCGGACAGTGGGAGATAAGTTGGATAGTCGATCCAGCTTATGTTATTTTGTAGGGTATCCGAAAAATTCAATCGGATATTATTTCTATTATCCTGCTGAAACAAAGGTGTTTGTTTCTAGGAATGCCACCTTCTTGGAGAAGGAGTTCTTATTGGATAAGAAAGGCGAGATGATGGAACTCGAAGAAGTTCGAGAAGAACCCGAAATACAAAATAACGATCCTACGCCTCAGGAACCATTACTGGACACGCCTGAACCTAGAAGATCCGAGAGGACTTCTAGACCTCCTGTTCGATATGGTCTTCTTCTTGAAGGGGATCAAGATGAACCCGACATTGGATGTGATCCAAGAAACTTCAAGGAAGCAATTTCTGATGCGGATTCAAATTTATGGCTTGAAGCTATGCAGTCTGAATTGGATTCAATGCATACAAACCAAGTTTGGTCTTTAGTAGATCCTCCTGATGGAATTGTTCCAATAGGGTGTAAATGGATCTACAAGAGAAAGCTTGGGCCTGATGGTAAGGTATTGACCTACAAGGCGCGATTGGTGGCGAAAGGTTACACTCAAAGACAAGGAGTTGACTATGATGAAACCTTTTCACCAGTTGCAATGTTCAAGTCCATAAGAATCCTTATTGCCATAGCTGCATGGTATGACTATGAGATATGGCAAATGGATGTGAAGACTGTTTTTCTTAATGGAGACATTAAGGAAGAAATCTATATGAAGCAGCCAGAGGGGTTCACATCCATGGGAAGCGAGCATAAGGTATGCAAGCTTCAGAGATCAATTTATGGTCTAAAACAAGCATCAAGAAGTTGGAACCAGAAATTTGATGAAACAATAAAAGATTTTTGTTTCATCAAGAACCCGGAGGAACCGTGCGTGTACAAGAAAGTAGTTAAGGATGCTGTGACATTCTTAGTACTTTATGTTGATGACATCCTACTCATTGGGAATGATGTAGGGATGTTACAGTCAACAAAGATATGGTTATCAGGTAGATTCTCGATGAAGGATTTGGGTGAGGCATCCTACATTCTTGGGATACAGATCTATAGAGATAGATCTAAGAGAATGATAGGACTCACTCAATCAACCTACATCGACACCATATTGAAACGGTTTTCAATGGATGGGTCCAAGAGAGGACATCTACCCATGTGTCATGGAGTTTCTCTATCCAAGTCTATGTGTCCCAAGACTGATGAAGAGATAGAGAATATGACACATGTACCATATGCGTCAGCTATAGGTAGTATCATGTATGGGATGATATCTACCAGACCGGATGTAGCATTTGCTCTGAGTGTCACGAGCAGATATCAAGCTAATCCCGGTCAAATGCATTGGAAAGCCGTGAAGGACATTCTTAAGTACTTACGAAGGACTAAGAATATGTTCATGGTATATGGAGGACGAGATCTGAAATTGGAAGGCTATACCGACTCTAGCTTCCAAAGTGACGTGGATGACTCGAAGTCAACCTCTGGATTTGTGTTCATGCTCAATGGCGGTGCTGTCTCTTGGAAGAGTTCCAAGCAGGACACCACAGCGGATTCCACCACTGAGGCTGAATACATTGCAGCATCAGCTGCTGCTAAAGAGGCCGTTTGGATGAGGAAGTTCGTCCAAGAGTTGGGCGTCATTCCTGAATTTGTTGGTCCAGTCCCGGTGTACTGTGACAACACGGGTGCCGTTGCTCAAGCAAAGGAACCAAGGTCTCATCAAAGATCCAAACACGTACTGAGGAAATACCACATCATCCGGGAGATTGTGGAAAGAGGAGACATCACTGTCGAACGAGTGGCCTCTGCAGACAATATCGCTGATCCGCTTACTAAGCCCTTGCCAGGACCATTGTTTGACAAACATCGCGAAGCAATGGGTCTACGTAGTATGACTAGTTGGCTATAGGGCAAGTGGGAGATTGAAAGAGTGGGTGCCCAGTGAGCCAACTTGTGGCTATGGGCTTTGATGACTCTTTGTACAAACGATCTTTTGTTTAATATAATTTACACTTTTATTAATGGCAATGACTTTATCTTTCTTCATATTGTTATATTGTGATATACTATTGTTGTTCTGATAAAGACCTTGAATATACTATAGTGTATGTAAGATGTGGTAGAACATGGGGATGTCTATCATGAAATACATCTTATAGTCACTGTATATTCTAAACTGTTCCTAGTCGATTGAGCCGTCCGATAATAAGGATAAGGATCGCTCGAGTTTGAGACTAGCATTTGCGATGCGGAGTACCACGTTTCATTGGTAGGGAACATGGAGATGTTCGAAGCATGCAAATGGATATTCATAGGATGAATAATCGAACTACCCTATCCGGACTTTCCAAGTGGTTATCACTTATCGAGTGGATAAAGTCCGCGGTTTTGGTTGTACACCATTAGTCCTTACTACTTGAAACATCATGGAGACTCTATATGCTAGTACTGTGCTTTGACTCGTTTACCGAATCTATGGGGTCATCAGGTGTCGGGATTGGGTACAGTTACAACACATATAGGAGTCGATGCATTGTTGTCAAGGATTCACCACATACTTGCGAGTGTGGATATCCTATGCGATCTGAGGAGATATTAGTGTGACGAATCTCTGGCCAGAGTACTTGATGTGATTTAAGAAATTGTTTCTTAGTAGCACATGCGATGTCACTAATTTGATCTTCAAGATGTATTGCATAGTTATCGAATCTTGAGCGACTCTCGATATACCAATGGTTGTTGATTCGATCGGGATATATGGATGAAGGGACCGTACTGTACGCTAACCAAAATCTACTGGTTCTTGTAGGCACTATCAGTGATACCTAGGGAATCATGGGGCGATGTTGCTAGGCACTTTACCATGATTCGTTGGGCAAGTCGGAAATCGTTGTTCCGAGTCACAAGGAGTTGTGAGCCCACGGCTAGCTGTATCCCTGAACCATTGAGGGTCACACAGTGTAATGGAGTTTTTAATCCCCGTTGAGATAGTTAAATTTAAAGAGTTAAATTTAATGAATAAAGAAGTTGGACTTCTTAAATAAGAGTAAGGGAGTAGGATTTCCTAAAATGACATAGGGATGTACATTTTTGGAAATCACTGAATTCGGATTCAGGAAAATTTATCTTGACTTTAAAATGTGCAGAAATGGTTTCTGTGCACATTGGTAAAATCGGTTTATCAATCGGAGTCACGATGAATTTTATATTAATTTCTGAACATGCGGGCTTTGCTTGTCGGGCCTCAACTTATGACTAATGGGCCCTAAGGTGTTAGTGGCCTGCATTATAAATAAGTTATTACAGTACAGAAATTACACACAACAGGTCATTATTTTTGAGACAGGATTTTCGAAACCCTCCTCTCTCTCTCAAACATATTTCGGCCGAACCCCTCCCTCTCTGTCAGAGAAATTCCGGTCTGTGATTTTGAATTGCAGTCAGGAATAACGAATCAGATTCGTTTAATCTCTTCGCAGAAAAACTTCTGATAGATTTTCTAGTGAAATCTATCAGAGGGATTTAAACCCCATTCGTGGACCTGATTGAAGGAGTTCATCAGTTCCTGGGAGAGACAACAAGAGCAGATTAATTCTGTTGGTGTCCAATAATCTCGCTTCGAGATTGAAGGTAAAATTTAATTAATTGTTATTTGAATTTTACACACACAATATAATTTAATCGTTGAATGGTTGATACCCACACCATGGAATTGTTCCATGATAAAATTTTAAACTTCCGCTGCACCGGGTATCAATCGTGATTGATCTGGGAACACGCCAGTTTTTCCAACAAATATATGTAAAACATGTTCAATACAGAAAATACTATAAATCAAATTAAAAAAATAAACATTTACATAAATATTCTGGGAATTCAAAAAGATAGCTATCTTGAATAATCTATCCCATCTATGTAAACGTAAACAATAACATATATTAAAACATGCATGTATGTGATTTTAGGCAACTCGATCATCAGAAACAATCTCGAGTTATTCTGCCCATCTTATTAATGTCTATTCATACCTTTCAATATTAAATCTGAAGTACTTGAACCTCGCAAGGCTTTGCTCAAACTTGGCTCAATCTGTTCATTCCAACTCTAACTCATTCACCTTGCTAGTCAAAGATCTTGTTTGCTTCAAATTTCATTCGACTCGAATTCTTCGATTCATATTATTATCGCTTTGAATACTTTGAATCGAGATCGATGATCTTCATCTCAAGTCTGAAATGAAGTATTATACAATTCACAATCATCTTCCAATCCCATTCAATGCTTAATAACTTAAAACTTGATCAAAGAACCGAAATTCAACCGACGGCATACCGATTTTGAAACCATAAATCTTAACAAATCTAAACTTGATTCACAAACATGAAATCAACATTCTATATATCATATCATCTTCATTCTCTCATAAAGATTTCGAAATCAGCCTTTACAATTTCATAATTTCATCAACTATAACCCGACGGCGTAACGATGCGAATTCGATCATTCCAAATGCATATTAATTCAACCATCTAAACCAATAATCATCACCATTTGAACAGCTTATTAATGTACATAACAAGTCCCAAATTTCAGATTTTAGAAAAATCTTCACAAAATCCAAAACATGTTCAAACGACGATCTTTTCTCGATCCGTCTTAGATATGCTATCGTCGTATATGCTAGAACATGTTTATACAATCAAATATTAATTCTAACAACAACTTAAAATTCAAACATGGTAGAACTTCGTAAAAATTACGTCAAAACGTAACACTCGGAGCCGTGATCGTAAATATATGTTCAATCGGAAATTCTACCAGGCGGATCAAAAGATATCGAAACTTAAAGGGTTGAAAATGGCTTAACCCTTCTTTTTCCACCCTCTTGGCCATTTCTGAATTTTGTGGGCTGAGAATCTGATAATTCCTCCCTTTACACATTTATACATTGCATGTTGCAAGCAAAATTGCACTTTGATCCCTAAACTTTGGCCTAATTTCAAATGAGTCCCTGGACAAGCGATTGAATTCAATTTCAATCCTAAATAATTTAAGAATATTAGAATTCAAGTCTAAACTCTAAATATTCTCAAATTAAATATTCTCGAATTAAAATTAAATCATTTCGGACCTTATCGCATTTTAGTCCTTGAACTATTCAATATTTGCGAATTGGCCCTTGCTCGAATGTCATCCTCAAATTAAATTATTGATATTTATCATCTTGGAATTCACATCTTAAATTCCATAAATATCAATTGCAAAAATTTTTAAACTTTTAATTTAAGAATTCCGGATATCAAAATCCTAAAATCCGAAAATACTCAAATTAAATATTTCTGACCCAAAATTGAAATCTCTAATTTCCATAAATTCTTAAATTCATATTTTCTCTCTTATTCGGAATTTAAATCTTAAATCCCGTAATTAAGAACTTAATATTTTCGGGCCTTATAGTTTATCTTCGTGATTATCTGTTGCTAGTTACGGGTTCAACTAGAGGTGGATATCAGAAACTTACTTGTTCAAAAGATCGGGAAAAACTAAAGAATCTTTTTGTTATTTTATTGAGGGTACTTGTAGTGGCCCGTATCCAAAACTAATGAGTAATGAGTAATTAAATCGTATAATCATGTCGGGATTAAGTGAAACATGATTGAGGAAATTCCAGAAGGGTTAACGGATTCCAGAAATGGATCCAGGACACTCGAAAATGGCTTAGAGGGTTTCATGACTCGAGTGGGATCGGAACCACCGATCCAGGATCGGAGCCTCCGATCTTGGTGAGTTCGGAACCACATCGGAAGCAGGGAGATCGGAACGTCCGATCAGGATCGGAGCTTCCGATGGCTGTCGATGACAGGTGTGTGGTTGCATGTGGACCGCATTGACACGTAGCGAACCGAACTTCCGATCGGGGAACGGAGCTTCCGATCTAAACGAACGGAGCTTCCGATCGAGGAACGGAGCTTCCGATCGATGCCTATAAATATGAGGTCCGAGCTCCTCATTTCTTGCCAGTTCCGAGTTCCTCTCCTTCGCCTAGTAGCTCTATTTTAGGGCTTTGGGTACTCTTATTTTAGAGTTGGAGTAGGAAATATATTTTAGTATAGTCAGACAGTGTTTGACATAGTAGCGGAGCGGTGCTCGAGTAGCGGAGCAGCGCTCGTGTAGTGGAGTAGTGCTCGAGGTAGTGGAGCTGCAGCAGGGGTGTGCCCCTAGTTGCGGGATAGTCACCATCAGTGGGCTAACGACGGACGCAGGTATAGCTTTGGTCTCCTTAAATTATTTAGGAGTATGCAATAGCTTAGTTAAGGCTTTTAGAGCTTATTGAATGATGCATGGGTATTTGCATTGTAGACTTGATGATAGGCTTGGAACCTAGAGTGGGACTACTAGGACTGCCTTAGAAAGGTACGTAAGTACTGACTGAGATTGCCAGCGTATATGCATGCTTATATGTTGCATTTATGTGTTTGCATGTTATTATTGTTATGCGGCATGTGCATATCATCTTGTGCCTGTACATCTGTATACCTTTCGAGATGAGCCAGTTAGGGTTGCTTAGCCCTGTTAGGACGTTTGATATCGAGTACCCCTAGGTACTGATACCGGAAGGACTCCGTGGTCCGCGTCCGTGATTCAGGAATGAGTGGTCGCACACAGTGGTTAGCTACCCCGATGTGACGAGCTTATATCCCAGGCGCCAGTCTGAGCAGTTTGTATACAGTTATCCCAGATATGGATATCCTGTCATTTGCATGCATCATATTTGTATGTTTATCCGTGCTTTCGTATTGAGCTTAGAGCTCATGTCCAGTATTTTCTGTTTATTTGGATACCCTATTCGATGGGGCAGGTGTAGGTGCAGGATTGAGCACCAGGAGTCTGGAGTAGCCAGTGACCCTGAAGACAGCAGGATTAGCTGTAGGTTTTATTTAAATTCGATTGGGTTGTATAATCGAGTTTGTTTAGCCGGTTGTATTCCGCCGGTCTTTTTGTATGTAAGACTTCCGCAGCGATTAATTTAATGCATGCTTAATTATGCTCTTAACTCTGATTAGATAGTGGATCCGGGATGGGTCACTACATTTATTGGTATCAGAGCAATGCATGCAAGGGACTTAGAAAATTGATATTAAGACTTCTTGATTATCCTTGTAGGATTGATTGAGGCCCAGCGAAAGAAGATTTGGTTCTTCATTGCCGAGGTTTGCGGCATAAGTCTTTACTATAAGGAATGCAACAGTGATGAGAACACCAGTAGTAGCACATCGATAGATAGACTGACTGCTGTGGACAGTTCATCATTCGATGCATTGGGATATTGATCAAAGAATATATGGATTCCAGCCAAGGAAGACTGGAAGAGAAGATCGAGTATATCGCGTCAGATACCTCTGAGGACTCTTTGGAACGAATGGTGTTTAATAATCCATGTGGTTCCAGTCCTCGAATATTCTCCACTCGTAGTTGGAGAGATTTTCAGATAGACCTTTACCAGGGAATATTTCGAGTGCCTAAGGCATGGCAGGTTCCTAGCATAAGGTCTGTAAACTCATGCAGAACATGGTTTTGCCGGTATGCTTGCATTGATGCTTTTGTTAGGCATACGTGAAACTTCATGTTCAAAAGCATGATTCGGATACAAGAAGAACGCTGATGGTAGATCGCGAGCAAAAGAAGTCGACCGACATGCACTGACGCAGAGCATAGCTGGTTAGATATTACGTGCCATTTCTCCGGAGTTCTTCGCGGGAGGACATATAGAGAGACTTGGACGGGAGTATGCTTGTATCGATGCGTGTGACGATGGGAAGCTTCATGCTCAAGGAACGAAGACAAGATTTGATGATTTTAAATACTGTATTGTTGTAGTTGTAAACAGTATTTCAGTCGTAATGAATCATCAGAATTTGATTGTATTAGTTCAAGTTATTGGATGTACATTTGTTGTATTTTGAATACTGTATGTATTACATGGGATTGTAATAAAGGAAATTTTACATAACTTGAAGTAATGATACATGTTTTATTTATTCAGCAATTCGTGATTGATTGCAAGTAATTTTATAAAGTTTGGCTTGGAATTAGATGATTGGTAATCAACTAGGTTAGCTCATGGATTTTGGGTAAGCCAGCAGTAACGAATCGAAGTGTGGTTAGTCTAGGTGTTTTCCTAGGATTGACCTATTTAGTCATTTGACTGGATTAGTGCCATTGATGAGGTGATTCATCTGGGGGCATGGGATTATTGATCTTGTTTTGGAATTTTGAGTTTCGTTCTAGGTGATTTCCGTAGATCAATATCTTGATTAACCTTCATAGGTTGAGACTTTGTGATGATGAGATTTCATCGGGATACCAAGTCGAGTATATATACCGAGAGTTGTGGACTATGACCATGACTAGACATGATGGAGCGCGACCCTATGCCAATGTTACTCTGGGAGTCTTTCGTACTTTGGAGAATGCCTGGAAGCCTTCGTGCTTCAGGATTGGCGGTGGGAAGGCTACTAGTCTAGAGTTGTGGTAACAGTCACAACGGGGTATGAATTTGGATTAGTTGCCTTGGTAGGTATCAGTGGTTTAGATATCGTCTGACTGTCGTCAGAGATATTGGCTGGTTAAGTATCTGTGGTTTAGATATCGTCTGACTGTCGTCAGAGATATTGCTTTGGATTTTGTCATAAGGACCAGTCTTGGAGGGATTTCCTTGACAAGTGCGTACTCTGAGCAGATAGTTTTAGACTATTGGTTACTGCTAGACTGGTGGATCTAGTCGGTGTTTGGATTCTCTGGTGATAGGGGCTAACTAGGAGTTTGGTTTGTGAACTTCCTATAACGTTTGACTCGGGGACTAGTATTTTTTCAGCATTGATGGTTTCCTTCAGTGATAGATTATATCCGATGCTAAGGATTGTACATGACGATTTGAGGCGTGAGGATAGCGTGATTTATGCCAGTGTACACTTGGTGGTGATTTCAGGTGGAACACCGCGGCAAGTAACCTCAGTCTTGATTTGTTGCAGTCTTAGCAAGAGATATAATTATCAGGAGTATGTTTAACAATAGTTGAAATCATTCGGACTTGTATTGCGGCTTGAGTTGAACAAATCCTTATGATCATCTTGGATGAAGATAGACAGTGGATAGTATGTCTAGACTGGTGCAGGTTTAGCACTAGTGACTAATTGTAACTGTTGTCTGACTCTGTCAAAGATGAGCGATTGAATCAGCTGTGATTCTTTTGATTTCAAGTATTTGGGATCTGCGGACGTGTGGCATTGAGATCATTGATAGTGATCGGCCATGGGATTTTTCATTGATCTGTGATTGTCTGATTAGAATTTGTATCGTCAGGCATAGCAAGAGCTACAGTAGATCAACTTGATTGATCAGAATATTCCAATTGGTACTGATTGGGATATAGTGAATCAAGAAGTGCTGGAATAGTACTTAAAAATGGTATGCTATGATATAGCGATTCAAGTGCATTTAGGAAATTCTTTAGTCGCTAAGGAATCTCCAGGGATGCGGGAATCGAGACTTTTGGATTCTGCGGATCACGAAAGTGGTCATTAGTTTTCTTATCGTAGTTGTTGGTAACGTTGCTTTGGTTACCAGTGACGGATTTTGATCTGAACATTGCTTGGTTTTAGCAATGATTTATTCAGTTTGCGGAAAAAGGATTCAGTGATTGTTCCAGGGTTGTCAGTGAACGAATTTTGGAGACTGTTAGTCGGAATGATCAGCTTGGGTGCTTCCAGCAGATTTCTCAAGAGTTGTTCTTGAGCGGTAATTCGACAAGTGCTTTTGGATTTCAATGAGCATTAGCATGATAGCATTAGTTGTTTCATGGGATGAGACAACAGCTGAGACTTGTGTTTCTGAGTCTGGCAGGATTTTTGTCACTGATATCCCAGTGCGTTCTGATATGTTGTGTCATTGAAAGGATTTGATAACGTAATTGACATCCGTATTGATAGATTCTGTGCGGGATCGCGGTGAATCAGTTTGGTTATCCCCGCTAGAGAGCCAAGGGTTTGGTTATCTGGAACAGGATTAACCGGAATCGTTTTCGTTGATACTATCTCTAGTTCTGATATGGAAGTAAACATCTGATTGAGACTACTGCTGAGGATGGTGTGGTCCATCTGGGAGTTTCAGCATGATTTTAGTAAACTTCGAGACGACGACCTCGAAGAATGCTTTTAGACAAGAAATTGTGTATAAGGATCTTATCACAATTGGGGTTAGTAATCTTTGTTTGCTAGTTGTTGTTCTTTGGGAACATTTGTTGGCCAATGGCAGGGTGAGTACTGAAAGTACATACTATGACGCCAGGAATTGTCAGGATTTTGTTGTTATCCATGGCAGTATGACTAATGTAATCGAGTAGATGCTATCTACGATGGCGAGATTCGGATCAAGGTTTATCGCAATTATTCTAAGGATTTCAAATGGTTAGAGTCGCGTGCAGTGGTGCGATTGCTCTGCGAGCGGGTGGCCGGTGGCTGCCATTTCTATTCGCATAAGGTACTGTTTTGGAAAATATATGTTATCCTTCTTGATAAAAAGTAACTCACACGAGTTCTTGGAAAAAGGATATCTAGGATTTGACCGAGAGTTGAATCTAGGTCGATTGTTTAGGGCTTTTCGATAACATCAAGGGATGAGATGTTACCGTTAGACCAGTGAGATACAATGTGTTGTATCTTGTTCTCTAGTTGGACTGCGATGGAGTTCGTACATATCTATAGATAACTGCTGATTAATTACTATCTTAGCAAGGGTGTCATCGCTAAGATTTGTAGGCAGTGTGACTGATTCAATGGGCAATTTGGACCGAAGGTGCCGTGTTGTTGAGGTTATCGATGGATAACTGACGGTAGTCAATAGTGTTACACTATTTTATCAAGGATTGGGTCTGTCGAAGGTTATTCGGCCCAATATTTGGAACCGGAACTATTGCTGAATTGGACAAGTGGTTTGTACTATATTCCGAGGATTACCTTAGATTTCGAGGACGAAATCCTTTTAAGGTGGTGGGAATGTAGTGGCCCGTATCCAAAACTAATGAGTAATGAGTAATTAAATCGTATAATCATGACGGGATTAAGTGAAACATGATTGAGGAAATTCCAGAAGGGTTAACGGATTCCAGAAATGGATCCAGGACACTCGAAAATGGCTTAGAGGGTTTCATGACTCGAGTGGGATCGGAACCACCGATCCAGGATCGGAGCCTCCGATCTTGGTGAGTTCGGAACCACATCGGAAGCAGGGAGATCGGAACGTCCGATCAGGATCGGAGCTTCCGATGGCTGTCGATGACAGGTGTGTGGTTGCATGTGGACCGAATTGACACGTAGCGAACGGAACTTCCGATCGGGGAACGGAGCTTCCGATCTAAACGAACGGAGCTTCCGATCGAGGAACGGAGCTTCCGATCGATGCCTATAAATATGAGGTCCGAGCTCCCCATTTCTTGCTAGTTCCGAGTTCCTCTCCTTCGCCTAGTAGCTCTATTTTAGGGCTTTGGGTACTCTTATTTTAGAGTTGGAGTAGGAAATATATTTTAGTATAGTCAGACAGTGTTTGACATAGTAGCGGAGCGGTGCTTGAGTAGCGGAGCAGCGCTCGTGTAGTGGAGTAGTGCTCGAGGAAGTGGAGCTGCAGCAGGGGTGTGCCCCTAGTTGCGGGATAGTCGCCATCAGTGGGCTAACGACGGACGCAGGTATAGCTATGGTCTCCTTAAATTATTTAGGAGTATGCAATAGCTTAGTTAAGGCTTTTAGAGCTTACTGAATGATGCATGGGTATTTGCATTGTAGACTTGATGATAGGCTTGGAACCTAGAGTGGGACTACTAGGACTGCCTTAGAAAGGTACGTAAGTACTGACTGAGATTGCCAGCGGATATGCATGCTTATATGTTGCATTTATGTGTTTGCATGTTATTATTGTTATGCGGCATGTGCATATCATCTTGTGCCTGTACATCTGTATACCTTTCGAGATGAGCCAGTTAGGGTTGCTCAGCCCTGTTAGGACGTTTGATATCGAGTACCCCTAGGTACTGATACCGGAAGGACTCCGTGGTCCGCCTCTGTGATTCGGGAATGAGTGGTCGCACACAGTGGTTAGCTACCCCGATGTGACGAGCTTATATCCCAGGCGCCAGTCTGAGCAGTTTGTATACAGTTATCCCAGATATGGATATCCTGTCATTTGCATGCATCATATTTGTATGTTTATCCGTGCTTTCGTATTGAGCTTAGAGCTCATGTCCAGTATTTTCTGTATATTTGGATACCCTATTCGACGGGGCAGGTGTAGGTGCAGGATTGAGCACCAGGAGTCTGGAGTAGCCAGTGACCTTGAAGACAGCAGGATTAGCTGTAGGTTTTATTTAAATTCGATTGGGTTGTATAATCGAGTTTGTTTAGCCGGTTGTATTCTACCGGTCTTTTTGTATGTAAGACTTCCGCAACGATTAATTTAATTCATGCTTAATTATGCTCTTAACTCTGATTAGATAGTGGATCCGGGATGGGTCACTACAGTACTATTTTAATATAGTCATGTTTGATCTTCATGGCATCAAAGATTCGCATCATTTGGTATCAAAGATTAATGTTCCATTGATTCAAGTAAGTCGTATCTTTATACTTGTTCTTCTTATCTATTCTTTGTTCTTCTTATTCGTTCTTCGTTTATTTCAAACTCTTTTTCCAAGTCCCGTGTCTTGTGCTATAAGTTATAGAAAAAAAAGAGAAAAAAATCGAAAAATTAAAAAAAAAAAGAGAGAAAAAAATTTGGTCAAAAGGGAAAAAAAAAATATATTGAAGGGCCGAAAAAGCTTCAAAAAAAAAGGAAGAAGCAAAATAATTGTAGTAGCCCATACCCAATTTTTGTAAGTAATTGCTAATTAAACTGATAAACTGGATTAAGAAGATTTCTAATGGATTAACGGAGCCCGGGATTAGACCCAGAATGATCAGAAATGGTCCGGAGGGTCTGGTAGAATGGAAGCAACGTTCTAGGAACGGATGCAACGTTCGTGCCATCAGAAATGCGTCACTGCTTACGTACTTAATGTGACATTGGCACAATCAGAAGCAAAGATGGTGAACGGACGCAACGTTCGTCAAGCAGAACGGATGCCACGTTAAGGAACAGACGTTCCATTCGTGGTTCATAAATAGAGGTGCCGAGATTCATTTCAAAGCACACCATTCACCTCTTCTCTCTCGATTCCTTAGCCTTCTAACTCAGATCTAGGGAATTCTAGGCATCCCATTGGAAATCCGGAAGTGGCATAGCGATCCAGGCGTCGTAGCGGAGCTGTGGCCTAGTTTTGAGGCAATCGACAGCAAAGGGCTAACGACGGACGAAGGTATAGCTTTTGCTTCCTAAAAATATTTAGGAGTATGCAATAGCCTAGTTAAGGCTTTTAGAGCTCTTTAATGATATTAGTATCATTTGGCAGTGTAGTGCAGATTATAGGTGTAGACCTAGAGCTGGTAGAGCGCGCCTAGTGTTTGAGGTACGAAAGTACTGTTCGAGATATCCTGACTGAGTATGCATTTATTATGTGACTGCATGATTTATATGCCATGATTTTATGCTCCATACATTTACATCTTGAGCTATCTCTATTGAGATGTCTGTTAGTAGGGTTTACCCTATCCTGTTAGTGGATGGACTTCCATCGATTTGGGTCCTGTGTATCCACTGTTATTTTCGGTATGTGAGCCACCTCCTGAAGTGATGGCACAGCGTGCTACATACCAGGGTCCGGTCTGTCTTTGTTATCTGATTCTTGACCTTCAGTCAGTAGACGGTACACTTGCATGCATGTATACTCATACTCTCATGCTGAGCGTTTTATGCTCACGTCTCGTACTCTGTGTTTCTCGATACCCTATTCCTTGGGGCAGGTTTGCGATTGGATGAGGCGGGTGGATCCAAGAGGGGCTAGGCAGTGGTTAGCCAGCTGGAGCTTCGTCTAGGTTTTTATTTCTGTTGTATTAGGTTGATACAGCTTTCGATTTGGTTGTATAAACTATTCGGATATTTACAGATTTCTTTTCTTGGGATTGTATTATTGTTTATGGTTTCCGCAGCTTATTCTGGTTCACTGTTTGAATAAGTTAATTGCATGCCTAAGTTCTGTTTAGTAGGTGATCTCGGTAAGGTTAACTATATTTATGGTATCAGAGCGTGCATAGTATTCTTGGGATTTAGATTCTGCATAAGATAACCGTGAGGTAATTTTTGTAGATGGCGGATCATGATGATCAGAGTGGTCATGGCAGTATCGGTGGACGTTGGGGCGATGCCGACCGGGAGCGTCGTTGGGAACGCCATCATCTTCGTTGTGATGCGGATTGTTTCAGTGTGCGTCGATTCCTACAGATGGGTCCTAAGCCCTTGGTTGGAGGCGCGTCTCCAGAGGATGCGGAAAACTTGTTAGACCGCATGGAGACGACTTTCCAGACTTTCCACTGCACTGAGGAGCCTGGGTAGACCGCGAGCCCGTAGGTGGTGGAGGTTTACTTCTGCATCCTTTGTTACGGAGAGGGGAGTGGCCACCTGGGCCGAGTTCCGCATAGCTTTTCAGAAGCTGTATTTTCCTCCTGCACTCCGTCAGTCGAAGGCGGGAGAGCTACTAAGTCTGCGACAGGGAGCCATGTCTATTGGCGAGTATCAGCAGAAGTTCTTTGATCTGTTGTCTTATTGCCTTGAGATTGCCAACAACTCTGAGATGAAGTATAATCTGTTCCTTCAGGGCCTTAACCCTGAGATTCATGACCGTGTGGCGGTTGGTGATGACATGACCCACGAGGGTTTGGTGAGCCGTTGTCACCAGGCGGAGGATAGCATTCTGCGGAAAAGGTCTTTCTCTCAGTCTAGGCCTGCGAGTTCTTTGGGTCCCCGTGCTCAAACTTTCAAGAAGTCCGGATCTACTTCCTCTTCATCTGGTTCTGCTGGTGTTGTCCGTTTTGGGAAGAAGGACAAGTGTGATCATTGTGGGAAGAACCATATGACCGACCGATGCCACAAAGCTTTTGGAGCTTGTTTCCGATGTGGAGAGGTTGGTCATCTCTGGAGGGATTGTCCATTGTCTGGGGGAGACGGTTCTAGTTCTGGTTCGGGATCGGGTTCTCGGACCACTATTCAGCAGAGGTCATAGGGGCAGCCTGCTGGGAGTTCTCATTTGAGACCGCGGGCTTCTGGCCAGGTGTTCGCCTTGAGGCATGATCAGGCCGTGGAAGAGAATGAGAAGGTGATCGCAGGTACATTTCTACTTTATGGTATACCTGCTATCGTACTTATTGACACTGGTGCATCTCATTCCTTCATTTCTGCACGTTTTGTTAATAGGAATAAGTTACCATGCATTGCACTAGACGTAGTAAATTCTGTTTCTACTCCGACTGGTCAATATTCTTTGGCTAAGTGTCTAGTGATGGGTTGCCTTTTAGAGTTTGAAGGGAACATTTTGACGAATCTCATGGTTCTTGCGATGGATGACTTCGATTGTATTCTGGGGATAGACATGCTGACTACCTATCGAGCTTCAGTGTTCTGCTATCAGAGATTAGTACGCTTTCATCCAGATGGGAGTGATAGCTGGTTTTTCTATGGTGAGGGAGTGCGACCCCCGATACCTTTGGTATCAGCTTTGAGAGCCTGTCGAGCTCTAGAGTCTGGCAGGGAAGGCTACCTTATCTATGCAGTTGATTTATCCGCTGAGAGCGTTGGGATAGAGAGAATTCCTGGTGTGGATGAATTCCCAGATGTATTTCCAGATGAGATTCCGAGTTTTCTTCCTGCTAGGGAAGTCGAGTTTGGCATAGAGTTGATGCCGAGTACTTCACCTATTTCTTGAGCACCGTATCGTCTGGCTCCGTCAGAGATGCGAGAGTTGAAGAATCAGTTACATGATCTTTTGGACAAGGGGTACATTCATCCTAGTGTATCTCCTTGGGGAGCTCCTGTTCTCTTTGTGAAGAAGAAGGATGGGTCTATGCGGTTGTGCATTGACTACCGTCAGCTGAATCGAGTTACCGTGAAGAACAAGTATTCTTTGCCTCGTATTGATGACTTGTTTGATCAGCTACAGAGTACTTCAGTTTACTCCAAGATTGACTTGAGATCTGGATATCATCAGATGAGAGTACGAGATCATGACATAGCCAAGACTGCATTCCGTACTCGCTATGGGCATTATGAGTTTCTAGTGATGCCATTTGGATTGAATAATGCGTCGGCTATATTTATGGATCTGATGAACCGTGTCTTCAGGGAGTATTTAGACAAGTTTGTCGTGGTCTTCATTGACGACATCTTGGTGTATTCGCGTAATGCGGAAGAGCATGTTTATCACTTGCGAGTGGTACTGCAGACTCTTCGGGATGAGCAGTTGTATGCCAAACTGAGCAAGTGTTAGTTTTGGATGGATCAAGTTGTTTTTCTTGGCCTTATCATATCCAGGGATGTTATTTCTGTTGATCCGAGCAAGATTGAAGTTGTGCTTAAATTGGTCGCGTCCAACAACGGTCGCTGAGATTCGTAGTTTTCTGGGTCTAGCAGGTTATTATCGTCGTTTCATTCTAAACTTCTCTCAGATAGCTAGACCGTTGACGCAGCTTACCCGCATGGGTGTTGATTTTGAGTGGTCCTCTTCGGCGACGGTTGACTTCTGCGCCAGTGTTGGCATTACCGTCAGGATATGGAGGGTATGTGGTGTACACGGATGCTTCTCTTCAGGGGTTTGGTTGTGTCCTGACTCAGAATGGGCATGTGATCGCATACGCTTCTAGACAGTTGAAGTTGCACGAAGACAATTATCCAGTTCATGATTTGGAGTTGGCAGCCATTGTGTTCGCTTTGAAGATCTGGCGTCATTATCTGTATGGTGAGAAATTTGTGATCTTCATCGACCACAAGAGTCTCAAGTATTTGTTCACTCAGGCGGAGTTGAACATGAGGCAGAGGCATTGGATGTATTTGCTTAAGGACTATGATTGCGAGATTAAGTACCATCCGGGAGCTGCTAATCTCACTGCTGACGCCTTGAGTCGAAAGGTGCGACAGTCCACACTTCAGACTTGTTCTATGTCTAGTGCGATCGGTGATTGTTGTTCTTCAGGCTACACCTTCAAGCACAAGAAAGGTATGCAGAGTATCCAGATGTTTGCAATATTATCCGAGCCAGCTTTGTATTCGCAAATTCGAGATGCTCAGATGTCGGATTCAAAGACCCAACGTTTGGCTCGTCTAGAAACGAGGGTAGTACGTCTGGATTTCACTATTAGTCAGATGGTTTTCTGTGTTTGTCTGGTAGACTTGTGATTCCGCAGGATGAAGAGTTGCGAGAGGAGATCTTGTCTCAGGCTCATCGCACCAAGTTGAGTATTCATCCGGGGAGCAACAAGATGTATAAGGATCTACGTACTCGGTTTTGGTGGAAGGGGATGAAACGCAGTGTGTATTAGTATGTATCGAGATGTTTGGTGTGTCAGCAAGTCAAGGCAGAGCACCGACGACCTGGAGGTTTGCTTCATAGTCTGCCTATTCCGGAGTGGAAATGGGAGTTTATCACGATGGATTTTGTGACCCATTTGCCTATGTCCTCGAGGAATTGTGATGCTATATGGGTTGTGGTGGACCGACTCACCAAGTCAGCGCATTTCATTTCCTATAGCCGAGAGTACACCATGGATCATATGGACCGTTTGTATGTTCAGGAGATCGTTCGACTTCATGGAGTTCCTGTGAGCATTGTCAGCGATCGAGACCCCAGGTTCACTTCTAGGTTCTGGGGGAGTGTTCAGCGTGCGATGGGCACTACTATCAGCTTGAGTACTGCCTATCATCCGGAGACAGATGGTCATTCTGATCGCACTATACGTACTTTGGAGGATATGCTTCGAGCTTGCACTATGGACTTTGGTACAGCCTGGCAGGATAATTTGCCATTGATCGAGTTCGCGTACAACAACAGCTATCATACTAGCATTGGAATGGCACCTTTTGAGGAGTTGTACGGGCGACGTTGTCGTACTCCACTCTTCTGGGAAGAAGTGGGGGAGAGACAGGCTGAGGGACCGGAGTTTATCCAGCAGGCATTAGATGTTGTTGATCAGATCAATAAACGGATTAAGACTGAATAGGATCGTCAGGCCAACTATGCTAACACTAAGCATAGGCCTCTATAGTTCGATGTTGGGGAGAAAGTGTTTCTAAGGGTGTCACCTTTCCACAGGATTATCAGATTTGGCCTTAAGTGCAAGTTGTATCCCAGATTTATCGGTTCGTTTGAGATCTTGGAGAGCATTGGCGATTTGGCTTATCGTCTGGCTTTGCCACCGTATTTGTCCAGTATTCACAACGTGTTCCACGTATCTCTGTTGCAAGGGTATGTGGCAGATCCGTCTCATATTCTACAGCGGTATGAGGTTCAAGTGGATAAGGATTTGACCTATGTTGAGATACCTATTCGTATCTTGGATCATAAGGATAAGGTCTTACGGAATAAAGTCATTCCTCTGGTTTTATTTCAGTGGCAGCGCCGAGTCACTGAAGAAGCTACTTGGGGACTTCAAAGCAGGATGCGTACATAACATCCTGAGTTATTTTGATTTCATTTTCAAATTGTATTCAATTGTAAACTCTGTAAATTTTGCAATTTGAATAAGAGAATGTTTGTGCGCCTTGTTTTACATTCGGGACTTAAGATCTGATTTCGAGGACGAAATATCTTAAGTGGGGGAGAATGTAGTAGCCCGTACCCCAGTTTTAGTAAGGAATTGCTAATTAAACCGATAAACTGGATTAAGAAGACTTTTAATGGATTAATGGAGCCCGGGATTTGACCTAGAATGATCAGAAATGGTCCGGAGGGTCAAGCAGAACAGAAGCAACGTTCTAGGAACGGATGCAATGTTCGTGCCATCACAAATGCATCACTGCTTACGTACTTGATGTGACATTGGCACCATTGGAAGCAACGATGGTGAACGGACGTAACGTTTGTCAGGCAGAACGGACGCAACGTTGAGGAACGGACGTTCCGTTCGTGGTCTATAAATAGAGGTGCCGAGATTCATTTCAAAGCACACCATTCACCTCTTCTCTCTCGATTCCTTAGCCTTCTAAATCAGATCTAGGGAATTCTAGACGTCCCATTGGGAATCCGAAAGTGGCATAGTGATCAAGGCGTCGTAGCAGAGCTGTGGCCTAGTTTTGAGGCAATCGACAGCAAATGGCTAACGACGGATGAAGGTATAGCTTTTGCTTCCTAAAAATATTTAGGAGTATGCAATAGCCTAGTTAAGGCTTTTAGAGCTCTTTAATGATATTAGTATTATTTGGCAGTGTAGTGCGGATTATAGGCGTAGACCTAGAGCTGGTAGAGCGCGCCTAGTGTTTGAGGTACGAAAGTACTGTTCTAGATATCCTGACTGAGTATGCATGTATTATGTGACTGCATGATTTATATGCCATGATTTTATGCTGCATACATTTACATCTTGAGCTATCTCTATTGAGATGTCTGTTAGTAGGGTTTACCCTATCCTGTTAGTGGATGGACTTCCATCGATTTGGGTCCCACGTATCCACTGGTATTTTCGGTATGTGAGCCACCTCCTGAAGAGACGGCACAACGTGCTACATACCAGGGCCCGGTCTGTCTTTGTTATCTGATTCTTGACCTCCAGTCAGTAGATGGTACACTTGCATGCATGTATACTCATACTTTCATGCTGAGCATTTTATGCTCACGTCTCGTACTCTGTGTTTCTGGATACCCTATTCCTTGGGGCAGGTTTGCGATTGGATGAGGCGGGTGGATCCAAGAGGGGCTAGGCAGTGGTTAGCCAGTTGGAGTTTTGTCTAGGTTTTTATTTCTGTTGTATTAGGTTGATACAACTTTTTATTTGGTTGTATAAACTATTCAGATATTTACAGATTTCTTTTCTTGGGATTGTATTATTGTTTATGGTTTTTGAAGCTTATTTTGGTTTACTGTTTGATTAAGTTAATTGCATGCCTAAGTTCTGTTTAGTAGGTGATCTCGGTAAGGGTCACTACAATAACTTGTGGCAAAGTTCTTGTGTCTTGTGAGTCTTTGGTAAAAAAAAATATTTCAGTCTTCATTAAGTCAGTTTCTTATTTTTGTGCAGTCTACGTGAGTCGATTGGCAAATATTTACAAGTTTTGAACTTGTGAGTTTGATATTTAAAATCACAAAGCATAAGCTATTCCATATATTTGAGTGAAAGAAAAGAGTGATTGAGTGATTTTCTTTGGAGTGACTAGTGAGAATTTGGGTGAGAATATTTTATTAGTAACCTTTTTCTTGCAGGTACAATGTTTGAAAAAAAATTAAATGGGTGTAGGGATAGTGAAAGGAGATTTGATTATGGGAGTAGGAGAGAGAGAAGAATTGATGTGTATAGAGATGATGATGGTTGTCGTGGAGAAAAAGATTTTGAATATTATTTGGATAGGATTAAGAAAAATAAAATTTCATCGTTCCATGGAGATATGGATTCGGAATCATATTTGAAGTGGGAGAAAAGAGTAGAGAATATATTAGATGGTCGTGATTTTTCTGAAGCTAGGAAGGTTAAACTTTTCTTGCAAGAATTTACCGACTATGCTTGCACTTGGTGGGATAAAGTGATGGTGAATAGGAAAAGACATGGAATGTGTCCTATTTCTACATGGGATGAGATGAAGAGGGATATGCAAACACGTTTTGCTCCTAATGAAAAGAAAAGTGGAGTTTCCAAGCGTGAACATCAAGGTACATCTAAACTTTCAAATTCTAGTACCTTTGATATTGCTTGATTATGGTGTCATAAAAAGGGTGAGCATGATATGAGCCAATGTTTTAAGGAGGCTATGATGAAAGTGGCGGATTCTCGTGTAGATCTTGAATCTAATGTTGTAGTGGATGTTGAATCAAAAGTTGAAGTTGATGAAATTGAGAAAATTTATGTTGATAAAACTTTATTGATTGATGATGAGAGTGTTGAAATTTGTGCTGTGGAAGGTAATTGTCTTGATGAAAAACCTTCTATTGTACATGGTGTGGTTGATAGTGATGGAGAATGTGAAGTGGTAGGTGAGTTTATATGTGTTGAGGAGTCATCTAATATTCTTGTGATGGATTAGAGTCCTATTAATGTTCATAGTGGGACTAGTAATTTGTTGGATGAGTCTTGTAATATTGCTATTCAATTGAATCCAAAAGAATTTCTTGAGTATCAATTGAAAATTGAAAATTTGAGTGATATGGCTGAAAAAAAGAGTGATGAAAAAAGTGAGATAGCCATAGAAAAAGAAGAAAAAAAAGAAAAAGGAAATTTAGAGGCCGAAAGAAAGAGAGTTCAAAAGAGTGAGATGACCTTTGAGGTAAAAAAAAAAAAGAAGAAAGAAAAGAGAAGAAAGAGACCAATAAAAAAAAATATATTATGGTCCAAAATTGTGAGATTGAAAATTTTGTGCAAATGAATAAAATCCTTAAAATACTTTTGTACAAAGAGGTTTTATCTCATTGTCATGATGTAGTCGGTTCAATCCCGAGCATTGTTTGTTCTTCTTTGCAGGATTTTGGAGATGTGTTGATAAAGAAGCAAATAAGATACAATACTAAAAAGCTTAATATGTTGGATCCATGTCAAGGTGAGGTTGGAGGTTTGCAAATTGTTCTCTTTGTGAGGTACGGTTTAAATTCAAGTTTAAACTACAAATCCAATGTCAACTTCCAAAGGTATGAACTCAATTCAATATTGCATGGATTTAATTACTTTGTTGAAGGATTTGAGAAAGTGTTAGCCATGGATTATGCTTTAATTTCAAATTGCGATCTTAAGTTTCTTGAAATTTTTCATACTACAAGAGTGATTGATTTGGATCATAGTGATGTGTTGAAGTCACTTTTTGATCTCAAGGTATTTGAATCGTGGTACGTTATGAGATTGAGTGATTTGGTTTATGTTGTTGTGTGCGATTGTTGCATGAATAGCATAGGGGGAAAGTCCTATTTGCTTGAGTGGCTAGTATTAACTTTTGAGCAAGCTAATGTGCGTAATAATTTCATGGGATTGATGAGTTGTATTTTTCATGCATCTATGGGTAAATTTTTTGTGGTATACTTTGATTATATCTTAGTATATAGCAAAATTTTGAATGAGCATGTTGAACATTTGATACTTGTGTTATCTACACATAGTGAAAGGGATTTTTATGAAAATTTAAAAGTGTGTATTGTTCACAAGAGAACTTTTTGTATTTTTTTATGGTGTGCGTCCTCAAGGAAAGAGATTTTTTGATGAAAAGGTGATTAATTGTAAACAAGGTAAGGAATATGTGGTAGTTACTACACTATCACAAAGGTATGAGTTCTTATCTATTTTGGTTACAAAGTTTTTTATGGATTGAGAATGTTAATGAGTTATATGCATTGGATAATGGTTTGAAAGATGTGTTTGAGTTATGTTTTCATGAAACTCTTGAGAAATTCTATGTGAGCAATAAGTGTTTGTTTAAGACAAATAGAACTTTTATTCCATCTTTGTCATTGAATAAGTTACTTGTTGAGGGAGCATGTAGTATAAAATTAAAGGATATGTTGGATGAATATTTGTTGTGGTTGCATATGAAAATATTTATTGAGTGGAGTTGTGAGTGGCATATTGCATGTGGCTTGAATCTTATTCCTAGGAAATAATGGTTGTTCTTAACTATGAATTTTGTATTGGGGTTAACTAGGTCTAAGAAGGGGAGAAATTGATCTATGTTTTGCTTAATGGAATTTTAATCATGTTTATGCATGCGAATGGTTATGAGGTGTTTAGTATAAGCATGAAGAATTTCGTGAATTTTGATATTGTTATGAGTATGCAAGTTCTATTAGTGCATGTGAAAAATAATTTTCAAGTTTCTCATCCTTGCTTGGTTTTTGTAGGTAAGGGGCAAGATTTGAGGACAAATCTTTTTGAAGAAGGGGCGTCTGATATGAATCTAGGAGGAGTTCGATGATTCATATTGTTCCAAAAGATGTCTCTTGATTTGCTGTCAAGAATTGAAGGATTCGGGATCCATGGAAATTTAGTTGGAGAACATGAAAATAACTTTGGAAGTTATAATAATATTGAAGACCAAAAAGATCAAGGAAGTGAAGAAAATATTGAAGAAAAGTAAAAAATGCAAAGCTGGGTCCGAAGCCTATGCGCGCCCGCGCCATCCAAGTTGCGCGCCCGCGCGTCCGAGTAATTTTTGAAGTGTTGGACAGAGCCTTGTGCGCGCCCGCGCATGTATTGACGCATGCCCACGCATGAGAGTAATTTTCAACGATGCTGGAAAAAAGTTTATGCGCGCCCGCGCCCGCGCCTTCTCTTCGCGCACCCGCGCTCTTTCGAAAAACACACCGAACTGTGTGTTTGTGTGTGTGCGAGAGTTTTGAGTATTTCGATATTTTGGTAGTATTGTTTTTCTATTTTAAGTGTTATAAGTCTATTAGGAAACTTCTAGATGATATCTTTGATATATTTTGTAATATTTTGCATTATCTTTAGGATTTTGGAATTTTAATCCAACTAGGAAATCTTTAGTCTAATTCTATTAGGATTCTAGTTGGGTCTTTTCTATATATTGTAAACTTCTCATTCATGAGAGACAAATTATTGAAGTTATTAAATTATTGATTTTTATCGATTCTTAAAAATTCTGTCTAGAATTTTTTCCAAAGCTTTGCTTTGTTTTTATCAAAATCAAACTTATCAAAGTTTAACAACTTTGTGGCGTTTGTCAATTGATTATCTTCGTGGATTGTCAGAGACAGGTTCCTCTTAAGGTTCAGTTGTGATTAATTGTTTATCTTCGTGATTATCTGTTGCTAGTTACGGGTTCAACTAGAGATGGATATCTGAAACTTACTTGTTCAAAAGACCGGGACAAAACTAAAGAATCTTTTTGTTATTGGATTAATGGTACGATTTTAATATATTCGTGTTCGCTCTTCATGGCATCAAAGATTCGCATCACTATCTATCTCTTCATTTGAACTTGACAAACAAAATGATTCTTCTACATCTTTTGCAGAAGAAATCTCGACCTTTTATTCATTGTTGACATTCTTAATAAAATTCTGCCACATATTTTATTAGTTGAACATGTTTCCATGGTTTTGATTGAGAAATTATCCATGATAGTATTCCAGAAACTCTAAACAATTTCTCCCAAAGAAACCTTATAAACTTGTTTAAAGACAACAAAGAAACCCGCTCAGATACCACTTGTTAGGATCGATTTGGAATTCTCTTATGCAGCTTCCTTGAGAAGTTCACATGACAAACTTCTTTTATGAGAGTAATTGTTGTTATCAATTAACTCTATTCTTTCTCACGTGTCAATTTTAATTTGCCAACAAGTTTTTGTGCGGAAATAGTCCAAATAACAAATTGAACAATAATGAAAATTATTTGACAAAAATATAAATAACACGGAGATGTTTATGGATGTTTGGAGATAAAACTCTTACATCACCCTTTCTTCCACGAGGGAAGGACCACTAGAAGACTTTGGTTTACACAATGTCTTGTATACAACCCGCTCCAATCATAGGACTAACCCTTTGCCTTGATCAAAACTCCTAGAACAATGTTAAGATACCCCGTCCTAACAATCAAATTACAATGATGAATGAATCCGTAGACTCAAACAATATATCAACTCCTTATAAACAAATAGGCAGTTGAGAGTTGATTCTTTGCCCTTGATTATCCTCAGAGATGATTTGATGAAAGGCTTGTATAAGTGGGCACGTTGAGCAGATTAGATAAATATTTTGTAAGTACTCAAAAATCTTATATCTTCGTGTATCTTGCTGTTGTATATGTTTATATTTTCTCTCTACTTGACTCGGTATTTTCTTAAGCTTTCTCATATATTTATATATGCATATTTTTAACGTTCATATTTGTCATAAATTCATGTCTCCTTTTCCGCTAGATATTCAAATAAGTCCTTGTAAGGACTTAATGACGTTTCTCGTTTAATAAAAATGTATGCATCTTGAAACAGTCTTTATATTTGAAATTTGTCTTGAATAATTCATTTCCTCAGCAGTCTTGATGCATGTACTAGATATGTGAACTGTTCTTGAACTGTATCAATATAATGTCCGACTGGACTGCTTAGTCCTGGACTTCATGTAAATATTTTTCATGTTTTGTCAAATACCAAAACTTATCCCAACACCATCCATACAATAACTCGGGGCTGAGAAAATCCACTACTGGTAATATCAAGGTACAGACTCAACATGATAATCCATGTAACATGATAACCATGACATAATAAATGCACAAAATCCATGCCACATAATCAATGCAAACATAGAACATGCATACTCAACCAAGATATCTCGGATAGTAAGTCCGTACCATTATTAAGAAACTCAAGAATCCTAGCAACACAGGCTCTCTAGTCCAAACCTATAAGCAGATAATCATCATATCATTTATTGTTTAATAAAAGACTTAACTAGACAAATAACTACCCATAGAAGCTAATCAGAGTCTAGAATTATACATATGTCCGTCGTTAGCACTTTGATGAAATGGCCTCAAAACCTAGGCACAACTTCGCTACGATCTCGGCAGTGTCTCGCTATCATCCGGCCTTCGAACAAACATCTAAAACCACTAGAATCAAGTTAGAAGTTGAGAGAAAGAAGTGATAATGGTGTGAAGAAATGGCTGCCTCGAGCCCCTATTTGTAGGCAATGATCGGACCTTCCGATCGGACTTTGGAGCTTCCAATCTCTAACAACCGAATGTGTCTCCCTGATTGGACAACAAACTGCTGCCGACAGAGTTTGGACCTTCAGAATTGAGGTTCAGAGCTTCCAATCTATCGCACGTCATGTCAACAATCAGAAATCCCATACTTTCTCATCCAAAGGTGATCAGACCTTCCGATATAGAGTTCGGAGCTTCCGAACTCACTCTCTGCCTCTAAAGTACAACGTTGCTTCCGAACTGGTTCGGTGCTTCCGAACTGCTCTTCGGAGCTTCCAAAATTTCCAATAAATTGAAGCCCTTAGAACCATTTCCAAACCTTTGGAATCCAATTTTCAACTCTCTAAACACATTTGGGAACCCCTTAATCATATTTAGGCATTTGATTAACTTTAATTAAGAATAGGGCTATTACAGCTACTAATAGTCTTGACTTATACATGTGTCCGTTTTCAGCTCGTTGATGTCGAAGTTAGTGACCTAACCATAACTTCGCTACAAGCCCTATAGCAACTCGCTATCACCCTCCCCTTGAGAATACGGCTAGAAACTTGAGAAATATACACTGAATCAGGTCAACACCTTAAACACAAACTAAATTGTGAGAATTCTCGGACTATTTATGGGCAAGGGTTCAGAAGCTCCGATCCCTGGTTTGAAAGCTCCGATCTCTGCTTGCATGCCACGTTCCGAACTATTTTGTTTGGATGCTCCAATCTCATGCATGTTTCTGCGTGTCCAAACACTGGTGACTCGTCACTTAGTGTGCATGGCCTAACCTTCCGAAGCTCCGATCTCACGTTCGGAAGTCCGAACTCACACTTTGCTTCCGATCTTCAGCTTCTAGTTTAGGTGCTTCCAAACCCACTTCGGAAGTTCCGATATTTTTTGTGATTCTGAGTCCCTGATCCCACATCTATGATCCGATAAATCACTTGGTTAATTTAAATTGGAATCTCTTAATATTGTTTAACCATTAAGCTCGTAAAATGGTATACGAGTTACTGCAAGACGTGTAGTGACCCATTCCAGGTTCACCAACTAATCAACTTAAGCAAGCAATAAATTTCTAAAAGCACAATAATTAATAAAAACCAGCAAAAACTCAAATGATACAACTGAAACCACCGATGGAATATAACTGCACTGAAAACAAGTGTAGACAATTGTTTGAACAACCCCATCGAATATTAGTACTAAAAACCACTAATAGAAAATTTGGTATGGTACAAATCCAACTATGCTGCAGCTCAACGACCACTACTTCTCGGTCCATCCAACCTAAGCCCTATCCCGTAGAATGGGGTGTTGAGAACTAAAAACCAAGGACATGGGCTAACAACGCTCAGTACAAAAGTATGAGTATACACATACCATGAATGCTAATTCAAATGAAATGGTACTGGAAACCTATCACAGTAGGAAACTCTTGCTCTAACGAATGGCGCCACGATATGGAGCACGCTAAGCCGTCACATCAAGAGGTGACTCCCATACCATAATAATGGGTAGATAAGATGAAACGGACCTGAATCCACGGAATCCATCCACAATAACTCGGGGCTGATCAACCCCTCTACTGGTAATATCAAGGTATAGGCTCCACATGATAATGCATGTAGAAATAATAACTGTGGCATAATAAATGCACCTAATCCATGCCATATAAACCATGAAAACATAAAACATGCATACTCAACCAGGATATCTCTGATAGTACATCCATACCTCTATTAAGAAACTCAACCAACCTTGCAACATAGCTCTCTAGTCCAAGCCTATAAGCTGATAACCACCATATCACTTATTTTCTACTAAAAGCCTTGACTAGACTAATAGATACTCAGAGATTCTAATCATAGTCTAGATTTATACATGCGTCCGTAGTTAGCCCTTTCATGTAATGTCCTTAAAACCTAGGCACAACTTAACTATGATCTCGGTAGCGCCTTGCTATCGTCCGGCCTTTGAACTGACGTTTAAATTCACTATAATCAAGCTATACGTTGAGAGAGAGATAAGTGATAATGGAGTAAATAAATGGCTGCCTCGAGCCCCTATTCATTGACGAGTATCGGACCTTTCAATACCACAATCAAACTTCGGAGCTTCTGATCTGTAGCGACCCGCATCGAAATCACCTGCTGAGCAATCCTTACGCATGCAATTAAATATAAAATGACAATAATCAGGTAATACAACAGAAAACATAAATTCCAAATCTGATACCACAATATAACATGTTGTTTAAGATACAACTATATAGAATAATAGTGTAATAAACCAAAACATAAATAAAAAGCCATTGAACCAGACAATTGGGAATCTCAACGGTGCTGCTCTTCGCCTCAAGGCTCACTCTTTCGTCATCCAAATTGAGGCCTGCCCCACAAAATAGGGTTTCCAAAATAAAGAACACAGGGGCGTGAGCGCTAACTCCCAGTACAATAAATACGATTATACAAACCTATATGTTCATTCAAAATGACATGGACTGGGTGACTAGATCGACGAGAAATTTATGCTCAGACTGAAGGTGTAAAAGTGTCTAGTGTCACTCGGAAGTACCCTTCTTGACTATTAGCACAACATCTGTATGCGGGTTTCGAAATATCTTGGAAACATTGCAGTCCTTTGTACTTGTTGGCCATGTGACTCATGATGTCCAATCGTCCACAAACTAGGGCTGAGCGAACTTTCTATACTATGGTTATCTCGAAGGAGATACGGCTCAACATGATAAATGATCATGCGTCATATGAACAGTAAATACATGCATATCATGACAAATAATATTCAATAAATAAGAATGCATACTCAATTGGATATCTTAGTCATTACTTATGTACCTCTATATGTCAAGTCTAGGTGAACCTCCTAGTATCCAAGCCTATAATCAAGGTATACTATAATCATGTAAACCATTCTAAAAGCCTTAACTGGACTAATATCTCAGAGACAGAATAAAATTATTAATATTAAAAAAATCGCTCAAGTCATGATTATCAAATAGAAGGAATTCTGGACAACAAACTCTGCTAAGTGAAAACAACTCACTTGCATTTTTCAATTAAGGGAGAGTGAATCAAATCAGGGCTCCATGAACAAGGAATGCGAGTCAATCTATCAATAATAATCAAATTACGTGATCACCGGTCAACGGGTACGACATCATGCCCAATATCAGACAAACCAAAATCATGGTTGTCAACGTGGCCTCACTCACGAGGAATCCGCACGCAATCATCGATTAGGACTCAATCCTTAGACATATTCGAATGTCGCAATCAAATAAATC
Source organism: Henckelia pumila (assembly GCF_033568475.1). Taxonomy (NCBI): domain Eukaryota; kingdom Viridiplantae; phylum Streptophyta; class Magnoliopsida; order Lamiales; family Gesneriaceae; genus Henckelia; species Henckelia pumila. Next base: position 33,821,430 of record NC_133120.1, on the reverse strand, counting down.
TAGATCACTCAGGAATCAAATAATCGAAACTCTCCTAAATCAATATCAATGTCCAGAAAGAAAATTCAAGTTCTCAAGAATTACGAATTTTTGAAATTCAAACTCGGAATTTCAATCGATGTCGAATGGCAATAATTATCGAAGTCAATTTCATATGAATCAAGGATGCATAACTAAAATAGGATTCAAAAATCTTTAGATTAATCGAAGGAAGACTCAACTATAACTGAATTCGGTGTCATCTCAAAAGCACTAATCTCATCCTCTTACTCTATCGAAAAGAATTTCTTTCCAACAATTCTCAAATTCATTTCTTACCAAAATATCAATCACAATAAATCCTCAACCAATTCAATACTAGAAATTCATACAATCTCCCTTAAGACCTAATAAAAGTATCATTCTCGAAAGAACAATATCGGATAACTCAACAAGTCCTCCATACAATCGACTGAGATCTAATATAATTCTCAAAGTACTCTATCAATCATACTCATCCCAAAAGTTTAGCACAAGAATACTAACAACTGGATATTAACAAATAACTTTCAAAAGTATAGCAACTTAGATCAATTCCCAATAATTCAATCTATTACCAAAATCTAATCATCTTAGAACCAATTAATAAGATAAAATCTTTTCATTCGTATATAAATCTCATAATGTCATAAATCTTAAACATCAACTCAGAATGGGCGTTTAGAAACATCTAGCTTTGATCTCAGAGTATTATAAAACACTCTCTCAAAAGTTACACCACATTCTTCACATCGACAAGTCAAGATCAATAGAATTCTTACCTCAAGGATTCTTACCAATCACTTACATCACTGATCCAATCTGATTTCATTATGAAATTCTAAAATTCTTGAAATCGAGTTTCTATCTCTATTTTTTCTTGAGGTTCATCCGATACGAATCAATTCAATTATCGCTAACAATTAAATATCAACTCTTACCTCGATCAGTCTAAGCCACAATGAACTGCGAAAGGTTTTTAATTCAATATCCTCAAGAACAGATGAAGTCTGTTCTCACATCAATCTCATGACATCTACAGCCAATCTCAAACAATCTTGATTCGGCTTTCCCTAATTCATCTCAACAAAACCTGCATTAAATCTCATGCAGACATTCAAAATATCGTGCTAATTCATAAAACAGTCAAAATATATATCATCTGATCATATTCTAGATCATTTCTTATTCCATCATTTCTGATTCTCAATTTCTTAAGCATACGATTCTTGTTCAACATGGAGATATTGCTAAGAACAGCAATGATACCACAATTCAGAATATCAGACTAAAATTTCACCTACAATCTTACTCTGCTCAATAATCTCATGAACAACAAACTCTTTTGATAAATTCAATTTTCAAGAGCGAGCAATCTTTCATCATAAATCAAATCTTATTTGCTAGCTATCTCAACCATATCACCTTCACAGTTATTATCTCAAATAATCACGTAAGCACGAATCTTGAAATATCAAAATTATCAACTCAGTTTCGATCATCCTTTAATCATCATACTCATGTAATCGCATGAGCTTACAAATTCTCATCTTGAATCAGTTTTGATACTCTTTTCATATAATGCATGCTTTTAAAAAAAATCAATTCACATAATCATGTAAACAAATAATTCGAAATCAGTAAAGCATGCTCGCATGTAATTCAAGTAATCAAACAATGAAATTAATTATATGCAAAATAAAATAATTCAAAAGGACTCGATCTACCCCACTCACTCCCTTCTATTCCAGTCCAAGAATCTTATTGCTCTGATACCACTTAATGTGAGGATCTCGATTCTAATCATCTAATACAATCATCCATAAATAAATGAGCCAAAACAATCAAAAAAAAATTTTAAAACAAAAACAATGTCTCGCTCGAACAAGAAAATATCATTTAAAACTCGGTCGTTGACATATGTCGATTCTAAAAATAATCTGGGTTTAAAATATATGCAATACAATAAATTCGACAATATAAGCATGCTTCAAAAATTAACCGAGTTCTAAAAGTTATTCGACTTCTAAATCGACGCCTCACATCTATCATTCAATCCCGAGCTAACCACGCCGACTCTGACTAGCTCCTGCCCCACCTGTTATCAAGTACACATACAAAACAAGACAACAGTCCGGTGAGAATAAAATCCCAGTAAAATCGACGTAACATGTAATATCAAGTAAGTATATTAAAATCATAATATACATTCATATTCTTCAATGAAAATGCAAATGAAATGCATGTGTTTAAAAATCGGGATTATCAAATCAGATAATCAAAAGAATATCAGACAATAGGTTCGGATCCCGAGGTCAAGATCACGCAACTAACCCAACTACGCTCCCGCTCGGGGTGGTGCTATGCATCTCAAACCTCTAGACTTTGGCGCAACTATAGGAGTATGCTGACACTGTTGAACTCAACATCCCAGGCCACTTGATATAGCTCCCAAACGTCTAATTCGAATCTGGGCAACTCAGCCCTCTAAAAATCAAGGAATTTGGCTCATGATGAATGCATATGAATTAAATGCAATTTAATCAAATCAAAAATAATAAATATGTGTATTCAGACATCAATGTATCGAATATGTCCACACATTCAACTCGTATATTCAAACTCATGAATATAATATCGAAAATCATTGAAGTAATTAAAATAAGCAATCTCATTCTTTTCAAATCGAATATATACATCACTTACTTCAAACAATTTCATATAGACAAACTCATGTCTTTCAAGTAATATCAAAAATCAATTAAATCATTCAAATTCTCATTCAATATCAAATAATCGAATAAACATGCAAGTATGTGATTTTAATCGGGAACTCGAGGATCTCAACTCGCTCGAGTATTTATTCCCTTCGAAATCAACATCAGCTCATACCTCAGTTTTTCAAGTCTGAAAAAGTTGAAATCCCTAAAATGCTGATCCCTGCTTTTAAATATCCTCGACTAGCATCGAATCTGCGAAAAATCACATAATACAAAAGTCAACATCGGTCAACTCTGGTCAAACTTTGACCGATATATTTGCAAACTTTATCGCGTTCTCACCGCTTCACTATTTGGAATCTCGACTCGAAACTTAGATATTTGGATCTATCACGTCGAGACGATAAAAAATGGTTAACTAATCGGAGGTCGCCGAAAAATCGAAGAAGATGGCGGCGACGCGGCGGTATGGCGGCGGCGATGCAAAACTTCTCCAAAATGGTGTCTATAATCTCGTTTCAAGATTTTAAGGTAAAATTTACATTGTTTAAATTTTATGTTATCAATTTTAATCGTAGAAATTTGATACCCATATGGAATCGTTCCATATAAAATTTTAAAACTTCCGTTGCACCGGGTATCACTTTCTTTTTCGATCCGGAGAACGACCGTGTTCCAAAAGTGGTATCAGAGCCAGGTTGTTCTCGGATTTTACGATTAAAATATTGTTCAATTGTACAAGCCTCGATTTTTCAAAAAAATAAAACAAAAATTTTTTATTTTTTTTTAATTTCCGGGGGCTGCCCGCTGCCCGAAAAGGCAGCGGGCGGTCGCTGCCCTGCGCGCAGCTGGGCCGCGCCTAGCGGCCCAGCGAAGGGCTGGGCCCCCGGCCCGATTGTCGGGGACTGCCCGGGATCGTCCTGGGCAGCCCAGAAAAATTAAAATTTTATTTTTTTGAAATTTTGAATTTCAGCCCGTTAATTGTTATCGGGCACAGTTTTTGGCCCGATTAAAAATTGTTTCAGTTGGTCCACGAGGAAATGAGTCAAAATTGTTTGAGCCCAAAATTTTTAAGAAAATTAATTTTTGGATAAATTTTGAATTTTGGAAATTTATAAATTTAATCCAATAAATTAAATCTTTAATTATTAATTTTGGTACAATTGATAATAAAATATGATTTTATGTATAAAATTGGATTTTATATGTAAAATATGATTTTATGGATAAACTAGATAAAATATGATTTTATATATAAAATAAGATTTTATGTATGAAATATGATTTTATCTATTTAAATTTTATTGCCATTGCATGATATCCAATAAATTAATTTTTGAATTAAATATTATAGGATAAGGATGATCGATTGCCATGACCAATATTATAGGTGTATGTTAGGTTGTTTAAATTTGGTTTTAATTATTGTTGTTGGATTTATTAATGGGCCTGGTTTATGGCCCAATATGAATTGTCATATGTAATAAAAGTGGGCCTGGTTTATGGCCCGTTCCCACCCCTTAAATATGTATCCCCTGCTTGTCATCGAAATTTATTGTAAATTTTAGACTTAGTGGGAGATGAAGATTTGAAGACAAAGGTGGGCCCAGCAGACAATAAAGACCGAAGAAATGTAAATTGGAAGCTCAATGTAATAGGATTGCATTGCATACTTGCAAATTACCTAGGATTGGAGTTAGACTCTTGATTGGCAACCACGGGTCGATTAGTAATGGAATCGATCATCCTAAAATAATATATGATATTATTGTTGTATGCATGTTTAGACTAAATTGTATGAATCTCGCAAGCATACAAATTTTAAATAATGAGACAAATTTTTGAAATTAAAATCCCTCATTTTAAATATGATTTAAAATTGATATCAAGATAAAAAAAATGACATTTAAATATTGTTTAAATGTTCCTACCTTCCATCAACGATCAATGTATGAGATGCTACCTGCGGATACGGTCCGGCTCATATTATTGAGGGGGACCCGTTCGTCGAAAAGCTGTACATTGGATCGACACATGTTGTAAGTTGGATGGAACTCCCATGGGATTGGCTCATATTATTGGGGATCCACATGGCGACCGTCCATCACAACTTAATATTGATGGGTCATCTTGACGTGTCACAATAAACATCGTCATATTATTAGGCCCTTATTGGACATGAGGTAAAAAAAAACATGGAGGTTGCTTTAGAAGCAATTGGGCTCTACCATTTGAAAATTATGGTTGGCTGATATTATTCGGGACTATAGTTTGTCAATTGGACTCCATGTTCCTACTAAAGAAAATGCTTCTCGTTTTCACTAGAGGGTAGTGAAATCGTTAAAATAGTGGGAGTGAGATTCATAAAATAAATTTCGCCTTATTTTATGTCTTAGTAAATTAATTAAACAATCACTGATTATTGTCTGTTTCTTTTCAGTATTTCATTAAGATGAATTCGCGCAATCCACTATTCTCTATTCTCGAACAAAACAAACTGACAGGAGCAAACTATACGGAATGGTTCCGTAAGTTGAAGATTGTCTTGACCTCGAAGAAGATGTTCTACGTGTTAGAAAAATCTCCTCCGAAGGAAGCACCAGCTGATATAAGTCCGGAAGAGTTGGCCAAACTTGATAAATGGTGGGACCATGATATCAAGGCCAAATGCTATATGCAAGCTTCGATGTCTGATGAACTCCAGAGGCGATTTGAGGATACCGTGAATGATGCTGACATTCACGCACAACTCAAGGAACTTTTTGGGGCTCAATCAAGAGCTGAGAGGTTCTCTACTGTAAAAGAGTTAATGACGTGTCGCATACGTGAAGGGACTTCGGTCCGTGATCATGGGGTACGCGTGATTTGGCTCATTCAGAAGTTGGTAACGCTTGAATTGGTATTGGAGCATGAACTCAATGTGGACTTATTACTTCTCTCTCTTCCTTCATCGTTTGACGGTTTTGTGGTGAATTTCAATATGAACAAGATAGAGGCCTCCCTTGAAGAGATGGTCAATATGCTTTTAACTTATGAAGCCACTTTAAAGAAGGATAAACCGGTTCTCTTGGTGGGCTCCTCTTCTTCTGCTAAGAAGGGGCCAAGTACAAAGGGTAAGAAACGTTCTACCCCATCCAAGAAAACCGGACCCGAGAAGAAGAACAAGACAAAGGCTTCAAACATGGAAAAATCCAAGGATGTTTGTCATTACTTCAAGAAACCCGGTCATTGAAAACGTAACAGCAAGGAATATCTCGAGCAGTTGCGAACTGCGAAGAGTATGTTTTATATTGAAATAAATGTTTCACTTAATACTACTTCTTGGGTATTGGATACCGGATGTGGATCTCACATTTGCAATGATTTGCATGTGATGACAAGAAGTCGCAAGCTTAGGATGGGTGAGACCCAGCTGAGGCTCGGAAATGGTTCTCGAGTTGAAGCCAAAGCTGTGGGAGACATTTGTTCAATTTTGCAGAATGATTTTAATTTATTTTTGAGAGATGTTTTATATGTGCCAAATTTGGTTAAAAACATTATTTCTATTTCTATGCTTGATAGAGATGGTTTTTCTTGCAATTTTGTGAATGAGATTTGCAATATTTACAAGAATGAATGTTTAATTGGATGTGGACAACTTGAAAACGATCTATATAACATAAAATTAAAAGACGTTCCAATTAATTATGTTGATAAACCGGTAACAACAAATAAAACGAAAATTGATAATCAAAACCCGGAAAACCTTTGGCATGCTAGGCTAGGTCATATTTCTTCAAAGAGGATGAACAAGCTAGTGGGAGAGGGCATGTTTGATATGTCTGATATTAACTCTCTACCTACTTGTGAGTCCTGCCTCAAAGAAAAAATGACTAAATCTACTTTCAAAGGGAAGCCAGAGCGTAGTCAAAATCTATTGGATTTGATCCATACAGATGTTTGCGGACCATTTAGTATTGGTACAAAATTTGGTCACACCTACTTCATTACCTTTACTGATGATTATTCTAGGTATGGGTACTTATATTTGATGAAATATAAGTCTGAATCATTTGAAAAGTTCAAAGAATTCAAGGCTGAAGTAGAAAACAAACTAGGTAAGAGTATTAAAGCACTTCGATCAGATCGAGGTGGAGAATACTTAAGTACCGAGTTCTTGGATTATCTAAAAGAGAATGGGATTCTCTCTCAGTGGACTCCTCCTATGACACCTCAGCTGAATGGTGTTTCAGAGCATCGCAATCGAACCTTGTTGGACATGGTTCGATCTATGATGAGCTTCACTGAGCTCTCACCTTCGTTTTGGGGCTAGGCTCTTGAAACGGCGGTATTGTTGTTGAACAACGTCCACACTAAAGCAGTGGACAATACACCATACGAGTTATGGAATGGCAAAGCTCCTAAGTATTCGTACTTGAGGATTTGGGGATGTCCTGCTTACGTGAAGCAGACAGTGGGAGATAAGATGGATAGTCGATCCACCTTATGTTATTTTGTAGGGTATCCGAAGAATTCAATCGGACGATCTGCTGAATGTACATCCGTGCCATGCGATCCACAGAGTACTCTCGGCTATAGGCAATGAAATGCGCTGACTTGGTGAGTCGGTCCACCACAACCCAGATAGCATCACAGTTCCTCGGGGATACCGGCAAATGGGTCACAAAGTCCATAGTGATAAACTCCCATTTCCATTCAGGAATAGGCAGACTGTGAAGCAATCCTCCAGGTCGTCGGTGCTCTGCCTTGACCTGTTGACACACCAAACATCTCGAAACAAACTGATAAACACTGCGTTTCATTCCCTTCCACCAGAAACGAGTATGTAGATCCTTGTACATCTTGTTGCTCCCAGGGTGAATACTCAACTTAGTGCGATGTGCCTGAGACAAAATCTCCTCTCGCAACTCTTCGTCCTGCGGAATCACAAGCCTACCAGACAAACACAGAAAGCCATCTGACTGATAATGAAATCCAGACGAGCTACCCTCGTTAGCTAGACGAGCTAAACGCTGGGTCTTCGAATCAGACATCTGAGCATCTCGGATCCGCAAGTACAAGGCTGGCTCAGATAATATCGCAAACATCTGGATACTCTGCATACCTTTCTTATGCTTGAAGGTATAACCTGAAGTACAACAGTCACTAATCGCAATAGACATCGAACAAGTCTGAAGTGCGGATAGTCGCACCTTGCGACTCAAAGCATCAGCGGTGAGATTAGCAGTTCCCGGATGGTACTTAATCTCGCAATCATAGTCCTTAAGCAAGTCCATCCAACGTCTCTGCCTCATGTTCAACTCCGCCTGAGTGAACAAATACTTGAGACTCTTATGGTCGGTGAAGATCTCAAATTTCTCGCCATACAGATAATGACGCCAGATCTTCAAAGCGAACACAATGGCTGCTAACTCCAAATCATGGACTGGGTAGTTGTCCTCGTGAAGCTTCAGCAGTCTAGAAGCGTATGCGATCACATGCCCATTCTGAGTCAGGACACAACCTAACCCCTGAAGAGAAGCATCCGTGTAAACTACATACCCTCCACTCCAGATCCTGACGGTAATGCCAACACCGGCGCAGAAGTCAACCGCCATCGAAGCTCACGAAAATTCTCCTCACATTCGGAGGACCACTCAAAATCCACACCCTTGCGAGTAAGCTGCGTCAACGTTCGAGCTAACTGAGAGAAGTTCAGAATGAAGCGACGATAATATCCTGCTAGACCCAAAAAACTACGGATCTCAGCAACTGTCGTCGGACGCGACCAATTAAGTACCGCTTCAATCCTGCTTGGATCAACAGAAATCCCTTCCCTGGATATGATATGGCAAAGAAAGACCACTCTATCCATCCAGAACTCACACTTGCTCAGCTTGGCGTACAACTGCTCATCTCGAAGAGTCTGCAGTACTAACTGCAAGTGAGAAACATGCTCTTCCGTATTACGTGAATACACCAAGATGTCGTCAATGAAGACCACGACAAACTTGTCCAAGTACTCCCTGAAGACAAGGTTCATCAGATCCATGAATATAGCCGGCGCATTAGTCAAACCAAATGGCATCACTAGGAACTCGTAATGTCCATAGCGAGTACGGAATGCAGTCTTGGCTACGTCCTGATCACGGACTCTCAATTGATGATACCCAGATCTCAAGTCAATCTTGGAGTAAACTGATGTGCCCTGCAGCTGATCAAACAAGTCATCAATACGAGGCAACGGATACTTGTTCTTCACAGTGACTCGATTCAGCTGCCGATAGTCAATGCACAGCCGCATCGACCCATCCTTCTTCTTTACGAAGAGAACAGGAGCTCCCCAAGGAGACACACTAGGACGAATGTACCCCTTGTCTAAAAGATCCTGTAGCTGATTCTTCAACTCACGCATATCTGACGGAGCCAGACGATACGGTGCTCTAGAAATAGGCAAAGTACCCGACATCAACTCTATGCCAAACTCGACTTCCCTAGCAGGAGGAAAACCCGGAACCTCATCAGGAAACAAATCTGGAAATTCATCCACAACAGAAATGCTCTCTATCCCAATACTCTCAGCGGACAAATCAACTGCATAGATAAGGTAGCCTTCCCCGCCAGACTCTAGAGCTCGACAGGCTCTCAAAGCTGATACCAAAGGCATCGGGGGTCGCGCTCCCTCAACATAGAAAAACCAGCTCTCACTCTCCTCTGGATGAAAGCGTACTAATCTCTGATAGCAGTCCACTGAAGCTCGATAGGTAGTCAACACATCTATTCCCAGAATGCAATCAAAGTCGTCCATCGCCAGGACCATGAGATTCGCTAACAAAATGTTCCCTTCGAACTCTAAAGGGCAACCCATCACTAGACGCTTAGCCAAAGCAGATTGGCCCATCGGAATAGAAACAGACATCACTACGTCTAGTGCAATGCATGGTAACTTATGCCTCTTAACAAAACGTGCAGAAATGAAGGAATGATATGCACCATTGTCAATAAGTACAAGAGCAGGTATACCATAAAGCAGAAATGTACCTGCGATGACTTTCTCATTCTCCTCCACAGCCTGATCATGTCTCAGGGCAAACACCTGGCCAGAAGCTCGTGGCCTCAAATGAGAACTCCCAGCAGACTGTCCCTGCGACCTCTGCTGAACGGTGGCCTGAGAACCCGATCCTGAACCAGAACCAGAACCGCCTCCCCCAGACTGTGGACAATCCCTCCGGATATGACCAGTCTCTCCACAACGGAAACAAGCTCCAGAAGCTCTACGGCACTTGTCGGATGGATGGTTCTTCCCACAGTGATCACACTTGTCCTTTTTACCAAAACGAACAACACCTCCAGAACCAGAGGAAGAAGAAGATCCAGACTTCTTGAAAGTTTGGGCACGGGGACCCAAAGAACTAGCAGGCCTTGACTGAGGGAAAGACCTATTCTGCCGAATGCTGTCCTCTGCCTGGTGACAACGGCTCACCAAACCCTCGTAGGACATGTCGTCGCCAACCGCCACACGGTCATGGATCTCAGGGTTAAGGCCCTGAAGGAACAAATTATACTTCATCTCTGAGCTATCAGCAATCTCGGGGCAATAGGATAGCAGATCAAAGAACCTCTGCTGATACTCATCGATAGACATGGCTCCCTGTCGCAGACTCAGTAGCTCGCCTGCCTTCGACTGACGGAGTGCCGGAGGAAAATACCGCTTTTGGAAAGCTGTACGGAACTCGGCCCAGGTGGCCACTCCTCTTTCCACAACAAAAGGTGCAGAAGTAAACCTCCACCACCTGCGCGCACGCCCATCTAGAAGATAGCCAAGGGTCTCCACCTTCTGCTCCTCGGTGCATTGGAAAGTCTGAAAAGTCATCTCCATGCGGTCTAACCAGTTCTCCGCATCCTCCGGAGACTCACCTCCAACTAAGGGATTAGGACTCATAGCTAAGAATCGACGCACAGTGAAACGCTCGTCGTCTTGGTGACGATGACGCCGTTCTTGACGAGGCTCCCGGTTGGCATCACCCCAACGCCCACCAACACTGCCATGAGAACTCTGGTCGTCACGATTTGACATCTACAAAAATACCTCAAGATGAGACTAAATCCCAAGAATTCTTTTGCATGCTCTGATACCATAAATGTAGTGACCCTTACCTGGATCACCTACTAAACAGAACTTACGCATGCAATTAACTTAATTAAACAGATATCAGAAAAAGACTGCGGAATCCATAATTAGTTACAACCCCAAGTAAGGAATCTGTAAATAATCCAATAATATACAACCAAATCGAATAGCTGTATAAACCCAAAACAACAGTAATAAAACCTAAGCGAAGCTCCAGCCGACCAACCACTGACTAGCCTCTCCTGGATCCACCCTCCTCGTCCAATCGCAAACCTGCCCCATGGAATAGGGTGTCCAGAAAAATACAGAGTACGAGACGTGAGCATAAAACGCTCAGTGCGAGAGTATGAGTATACATGCATGCAAAGTGAACTCCCTATAGACTCGAGGTCAAGGATCAGATAACAGAGACAGACCGGGCCCTGGTATGTAGCACGCTGTGCCGTCACTTCAGGAGGTGGCTCCCATACCGAGATAACCGTGGAAACGCCGGACCCAAATCGATGGAAGTCCATCCACTAACAGGATAGGGTACAACCTTACTAACAGACATCTTGAAAGAGATACATCAAGATGCAAATGAATGCAGCATAATATCATGGCATATAAATCATGAAGTCACATAATACATGCATACTCAGTCAGGATATCTCGAACAGTACTTTCGTACATCAATATAGTGCAAGCTCTACCAACTCTAGGTCCACGCCTATAGTCTGCTCTACACTGCCAAATGATACTACTATCATTAAAGTGCTCTAAAAGCCTTAACTAAGCTATTGCATACTCCTAAATATTTATAGGAAGCAAAAGCTATACCTTCGTCCGTCGTTAGCCCTTTGATGTCGATGCCTCCAGAACTTGGGCACAACTCCGGTACGACTACCGAACGCCTCGTCGACCTCCGTACCAAGCCTAAGAAGACTAAAACAGCTCCAAAAGGACTAGAAAGGAAAGGAGAACTCGGAATTGGAAAATGAATGTGAAGGCTCGGCCTTCTATTTATAGACAACGATCGGAACTTCCGATCCTTGATCGGAATGTCCGAACCTCGATCGGAACGTCCGATCCTGCCATCGGAGCTTCCGAAGATCCTGATCTGCCACGTGTCAAAATATCACTTATTGACTCCGGATAGGGGTGATCGGAGCTTCCGGTCCTGATCGGAGCTTCCGATCCAACCACACGTCATGCCTGACGTAATAACATCGGTGCCTCTGATCGCTCATCGGAGCTTCCGATCGTGCCTTCGAAGCTTCCGATCCGTCCGATACCCAATCCAATTAATTAGCATTAATCCTTTAATTACTCAATTAGGGTACGGGCTACTACATCTTCGCTGTAGGACATGTAGAGAGACTTGGACGAAAGTATGCTTGTATCAATGCGTGTGTCGATTGGAAGCTTCATGCTCAAGGAGTGAAGACAAATTTCGATGATTTCAAATACTGTATTGTTGTAGTTGTAAACAGTATTTCAGTTGTAATGAATCATCAGAATTTGGCTGTATCAGTTCGAGTTATTGTATGTACTTTTTGTTGTATTTTGAATACTGTATGTATTACATGGGATTGTAATAAAAGAAATTGTACATAAAGTAATGATACATGTATTACTTATTCAGCAATTCGTGATTGATTGCAAGTAATTTTTTAAAGTTTGGCTTGGAATTAGTTGATTGGTAATCAACTAGGATAGCTCATGGATTTTGGGTAAGCCAGCGGTAACGGATTGACTTGGGGTTAGTCTAGGTGTTTTCCTAGGGCTGACCTAATTAGTCGTTTGACTGGGTTAGTGCCATTGCTGAGGTAATTCATCTGGGGGCATGGAAATATTGATCTTGTTTGGAATTTTGAGTTTCGTTCTAGGTTGTTTCCGTAGAACAATAGCCTGATTGACCTGCATAAGTTGGGAATTCATGATGATGGGATTTCATCAGGAACCAGTTTAGTACATGCCGAGGGTTGTGGACTATGACCATGACTAGACATGATGGAGCGCGGCCCTATTCCAGTGTTACTTTGGGAGTCTTTCGTACTTCGAAGAAAGCCTGGAAGCCTTCGTGCTTCAGGATTTGGCGGTGGGAAGGCTACTTAGTCTAGAGTTTTGGTAACAGCCACGATGGGGTATGACATTGGATTGGATGCCTGGTTAGGTATCGGCGGTCTAGATATCGTCTGACTGTCGTCAGAGATATTGGTTTGCTGTTTTTGTCATAAGAACCAGTCTTGGAGGGATTTCCTTGACAAGTGCGTACTCTGAGCAGATAGTTTTAGCCTATCGAATATTGCTGGACTAGTGGATCTAGTCGGTGTTTGGATGCTCTGGTGATAAGGGCTATTCAGGAGTTGTGTTAGTGAATTTCCTAGAGCATTTGACTCGGGTATGAGTATTTTTCGGCAAGGATAGTTTTTCTTCAGTGATAGATTATATCTGATGCTAAGGATTGTAAATGGCTATTTGAGGCGTGAGGAAAGCGTGACTTATACCAGTGTACACTTGGTGGTGCTTCCAGGTGGTACATTTTGACAGGTTACCTCAGTCTCGATTTGTTGCAATCTTAGCGAGAGATATAATTATCAGGAGCATGTTCAGCGTTATATGGAATATTTCGGACTTGTATTGTGATTTGAGTTGAACAAGTCCTTAGGATAATCTTGAACGAGTATAGACAGTGGTTAGTATGTCTAGATTGATGCCGGCTCGGCACTGGTGATTACTCGTGGTTATTGTCTGACTCTAACAAAGATGAGTGGTTGAATCAACTGTGATTCTTTTGATTCCAAGTATTTGGGATCTGCGGACGTGTGGCATGGAGATCATCGATATTGATCATCCATGAGAGTTCATTGATCTGTGATCGTCTGACTAAGGTCGATATCGTCAGGAAGATCGAGAGCTACAGTAGATTGACTTGATCGATCATATTATTCCAATCGGTGTTGATTGGGATGTAGTGAATCAACAAGTGCTGGAAATAGTACTTTAAGTATTGTATGCTTGATATAGCGATTCAAGTGTATTTAGGGGATTCTTCATCGCTAAGGATCTTCCGGAATGCGGAGATCTAGACTTTTGGATTCTATGGATCACGAAAGTGGTCATAGGGTGGCTCTTGTGATCGTAGTTCGTTGACAGTGTTGCTGAGATTACTATGGGCGGATTTTGATTTGAGCATTGCTTGGTTTTAGCAATGATTGATTCAGCATGGGAAATAGGATTCAGTGATTGTCCAAGGATTGTCAGTGGACAAATTTTAAAGATTGTTAATCGGAATGATTAGTTTGGGTGCTTCCAGTGGATTTCTTGAGATTTGTTCTTTGGAGGCGCATCACGCTAAGTTAAGTATTCATCCGGGGAAGCAACAGGTTGTGCAAAGATCTACGTTCTCGGTTCGGATGAAAGGGAATGAAACGCTATGTTTATCAACTTGTCTCGAGATATTTGGTGTGTCAATAGGTCAAGGCAGAGCACCAACGACCTGGAGGTTTGCTTCACAGTATGCCTATTCCTGAGTGGGAAATGGGAGTTATCACGATGGACTTTTTGTGACCCATTTTCCGGTATCCTCGAGGAATTGTGATGCTATATGGGTTGTGGTGGACCGACTCATCAAGTCAGCGCATTTCATTTTCTGTAGCCGAGAGTACAATGTGGATCGTTTTGACTCGGTTATGTATTCAGGAGATCGATTGACTTCATGGAGTGCCTATGAGCATTATCAGTGATCGAGGTCCCAGGTTTACTTCCAAATTTTGTGGGAGGGTTTGACGTGTAATGGGCATTACTCTCAGTTTGAGTAATACATATCATCCGGAGACAGATAGTCAGTCAGAGAGCACAAATCCTTACTTTGAAGGATATGCTGCGAGCATGTGTTATAGATTTTGGTTCAGTCTGGCAGGATCAGTTGCCATTGATTGAGTTCGCGTACAACAACAGCTATCATAGTAGCTTTGGGATGACACCATTTGAGGCGTTGTATGAACGACATTGTCATACTCCACCCTTCTAGGTGAGAAGTGGTGGAGAGACAGACTGAAGGACTGGAGTTAGTCCAGAAGTTAGCAGACATAGTTGATCAGACCAAGAAACGGATTAAGAGTGCACAGGATCGTCGGGACAGCTATGCCAGATACTAAGCGCGAGCCTTTGCAGCTTGATGCTGGGGGAGAAAGTAACTATGAGAATGTCACCTTTCTGCAGGATTCTCAGATTTGGCCTTAAGGGCAAGTTATCTCCTAGGTTTATGGTTCATTCGGGAGCATTGGCAATTTGGATTATCGACTAGTTTTGCTACCTTATTTTCCCAGTATTCACGACGTATTTCACGTATCTCTATTGCGACGATATGGGGTGGATCAGTCTCATATTCTGCAGCGGTCAGAGATTCAAGAGGATACTGATTTGATTTACGTGGAAAGACCTACTCGTATCCTGGATCATAAGGATAAGTTCTTGCGTAATAAAGTTATTCCTCTGATTGATAGTTCAATGACGACATTGAAGTACTGAGGAAGCTATTTGGGAACTTGAGAGCAGGATGTGTTCAGAACATCCTGAGTTGTTTTCATTCGGTACTTAAGATCTGATTTCGAGGACGATATATCTTAAGTGGGGGAGAATGTAGTAGCCCGTATCCAGAATTAACGATTAATAAGTATTTAATCGTGTATTTATGTTTGGATTAAGTAAAACATGATTATGGAAATTCCAAAAGGGTTAACGGAGTCCAGAAATGGATCCAGAACACTCGAAAATGGTTTGGAGTGTCCCAAGATTCGAGTGGGATCGGAACCACCGATCCAAGATCGGAACTTCTGATCTTGGTGAGTTCGGAACCACATCGGAAGCAGGGAGATCGGAACGTCCGATCAGGATCGGAGCTTCTGATTGCTGTCGGTGACAGGTGTGTGGTTGCATGTTGAACGAATTGACACGTAGCGAACGGAGCTTCCGATCGAGGAACGGAGCTTCCGATCGATGCCTATAAATAAGAGGTTCGAGCTCCTCATTTCTTGCCAATTCCGAGTTCCTCTCCTTCGCCTAGTAGCTCTATTTTAGGGCTTTGGGTACTCTTATTTTAGAGTTGGAGTAGGGAATATATTTTAGTATAGTCAGACAGTGTCTGACATAGTAACGGAGCAGTGCTCGAGTAGCGGAGCAGCGCTCGTGTAGCGGAGTAGTGCTCGAGGCTGTGGAGCTGCAGCAGGGGTGTGCCCCTAGTTGCGGGATAGTCGCCATCAGTGGGCTAACGACGGACGCAGGTATAGCTATGGTCTCCTTAAATTATTTAGGAGTATGCAATAGCTTAGTTAAGGCTTTTAGAGCTTATTGAATGATGCATGGGTATTTGCATTGTAGACTTGATGATAGGCTTGGAACCTAGAATGGGACTACTAGTACTGCCTTAGAAAGGTACGTAAGTACTGACTGAGATTGCCAACGGATGTGCATGCTTATATGTTGCATTTATGTGTTTGCATGTTATTATTGTTATGCGGCATGTGCATATCATCTTGTGCCTGTACATATGTATATCTTTCGAGAGGAGCCAGTTAGGGTTGCTCAGCCCTGTTAGGACGTTTGATATCGAGTACCCTTAGGTACTGATACCTGAAGGACTCCGTGGTCCGCGTCCGTGATTTGGGAATGAGTGGTCGCACACAGTGGTTAGCTACCCCGATGTGATGAGTTATATCCCAGGCGCCAGTCTGAGTAGTTCGTATATAGTTATCCCAGATATGGATACCCTGTCATTTGCATGCATCATATTTGTATGTTTATCCGTGCTTTTGTATTGAGCTTAGAGCTCACGTCCAGTATTTTCTGTGTATCTGGATACCCTATTCGACGGGATAGGTGTAGGTGCAGGATTGAGCACCAGGAGCCTGGAGGAGCCAGCGACCTTGAAGACAGCAGTATTTAGCTGTAGGTTTTTATCTAAGTAATTCGATTGGGTTGTATAAATCGAGTTTGTTAGCCGGTTGTATTCTGCCGGTCTGCTTGTATTTAAGTCTTCCGCAGTGATTTTATTTAATGCATGCTTAATAATGATCTTAACTCTGATTAGGTAGTGGATCCGGGTCGGGTCGCTACATTGGTTTCATCAAAAACCCGGAGGAACCGTGCGTGTACAAGAAAGTAGTTAAGGATGCGGTGACGTTCTTAGTGCTTTATGTTGATGACATCCTACTCATTGGGAATGACGTAGGGATGTTGCAGTCAACAAAGATATGGTTATCAGGTAGATTCTCGATGAAGGATTTGGGTGAGGCATCCTATATTCTAGGGATACAGATCTATAGAGATAGATCTAAGAGAATGATAGAACTCACTCAAGCAACGTACATCGACACCATATTGAAAAGGTTTTCTATGGATGAGTCCAAGAGAGGACATCTACCTATGTGTCATGGAGTTTCTCTGTAGTAGCCCGAACCCTAATTGAGTAATTAGAGGATTAATGCTAATTAAATAAATTGGGGATTGGACGGATCGAAAGCTCCGAAGGGACGATCGGAAGCTCCGATCGGGATCGGAAGCTCCGATGAGGATCGGAGGCACCGATGATATTACGTCATCCATGACGTGTGGCTGGATCGGAAGCTCCGATCAGGACCGGAGGCTCCGATCACCCCTATCTGGAGTCAACAAGTGATATTTTGACACGTGGCAGATCAGGATCTTCGGAAGCTCCGATGGCAGGATCGGACGTTCCGATCGAAGTTCGGACGTTCCGATCGAGGATCGGAGGCTCCGATCATTGTCTATAAATAGAAGGCCGAGGCTTCATTTCTCCATGCCAATTCCGGATTTCCTCCCTATTTCTAGTCATATTCGAGTTGTTCTAGCCTTCCTAGGCTTGAACCGGGAGTCGTCTAGACGTTCGATAGTCGTAGCGGAGTTGTGCCCAAGTTCTGGAGGCATCGACATCAAAGGGCTAACGACGGACGAAGGTATAGCTTTTGCTCCCTATAAATATTTAGGAGTATGCTATAGCTTAGTTAAGGCTTTTAGGGCGCTTTAATGATAGTAGTATCATTTGGCAGTGTAGAGCAGACTATAGGCGTGGACCTAGAGTTGGTAGAGCTTGCACTGTATTGAGGTACGAAAGTACTGTTCGAGATATCCTGACTGAGTATGCATGTATTACGTGACTGAATGATTTATATGCCATGATATTATGCTGCATTCATTTGCATCTTGCTGTATCTCCTTCGAGATGTCTGTAGTAGGGTTGTACCCTATCCTGTTAGTGGATGGACTTCCATCGATTTGGGTCCGGCGTATCCACAGTTATCTCGTTATGGGAGCCACCTCCTGAAGCGACGGCACAGCGTGCTACATACCAGGGCCCGGTCTGTCTCTGTTATCTGATCCTTGACCTCGAGTCTATAGGGAGTTCACTTTGCATGCATGTATACTCATACTCTCGCACTGAGCGTTTTATGCTCACGTCTCGTACTCTGTATTTTCTGGACACCCTATTCCATGGGGCAGGTTTGCGATTGGACGAGGAGGGTGGATCCAGGAGGGGCTAGTCAGTGGTTGGCCAGCTGGAGCTTCGTCTAGGTTTTATTACTGTTGTTCGGGTTTATACAGCTATTCAATTTGGTTGTATATTATTGGATAATTACAGATTCCTTTACTTGGGATTGTATAATGTTATTGGATTCCGCAGTTTTATTCTGATATCTATTTTATTAAGTTAATTACATGCATAAGTTCTGTTTAGTAGGTGATCCGGGTAAGGGTCACTACATTTATGGTATCAGAGCATGCAAAAGATTTCTTGGGATTTAGTCTCATCTTGAGGTATTTTTGTAGATGTCAAATCGTGACGACCAGAGTTCTCATGGCAGTGTTGGTGGGCGTTGGGGTGATGCCGACCGGGAGCCTCGTCGAGAACGACGTCATCGTCATCATGACGACGAGCGTTTCACTGTGCGTCGATTCTTAGCTATGGGTCCTAAGCCCTTAGTTGGAGGTGAGTCTCCGGAGGATGCGGAGAACTGGTTAGACCGCATGGAAACGACTTTTCAGACTTTCCAATGCACCGATGAGCAGAAGGTGGAGACCCTTGGCTATCTTCTGGATGGGCGTGCGCGCAGGTGGTGGAGGTTTACTTCTGCACCTTTTGTTGCGGCGAGAGGAGTGGCCACCTGGGCCGAGTTCCGCACAGCTTTCCAAAAGCGGTATTTTCCTCCTGCACTCCAACAGTCGAAGGCAGGCGAGCTACTGAGTCTGCGACAGGGAACCATGTCTATCGATGAGTATCAGCAGAGGTTCTTTGATCTGCTATCCTATTGCCCCGAGATTGCTGATAGCTCAGAGATGAAGTATAATCTGTTCCTTCAGGGCCTTTACCCTGAGATCCATGATCGTGTGGCGGTTGGCGACGACATGTCCTACGAGGGTTTGGTGAGCCGTTGTCATCAGGCGGAGGACAGCATTCGGCGGAACAGGTCTTTCTCTCAGTCGAGACCTGCTAGTTATTTGGGTCCCCGTGCCCAAACTTTTAAGAAGTCTGGATCCTCTTCTTCCTCTGGTTCTGGAGGTGTTGTCCGTTTCGGTAAGAAGGACAAGTGTGATCACTGTGGGAAGAACCATCCATCCGACAAGTGCCGTAGAGCTTCTGGAGCTTGTTTCCGTTGTGGAGAGACTGGTCATATCCGGAGGGATTGTCCACAGTCTGGGGGAGGCGGTTCTGGTTCAGGATCGGGTTCTCAGGCTACCGTACAGCAGAGGTCGCAGGGACAGTCTGCTGGGAGTTCTCATTTGAGGCCACGAGCTTCTGGCCAGGTGTTTGCCCTGAGACATGATCAGGCAGTGGAGGAGAATGAGAAAGTCATCGCAGGTACATTTATGCTTTATGGTATACCTGCTCTTGTACTTATTGACACTGGTGCATCTCATTCCTTCATTTCTGCACGTTTTGTTAAGAGGCATAAGTTACCATGCATTGCACTAGACGTAGTGATGTCTGTTTCTACTCCGACGGGCCAATCTGCTTTGGCTAAGCGTCTAGTGATGGGTTGCCCTTTAGAGTTCGAAGGGAACGTTCTGTTGGCGAATCTCATGGTCCTGGCGATGGACGACTTTGATTGCATTCTGGGAATAGATGTGCTGACTACCTATCGAGCTTCAGTGGACTGCTATCAGAGATTAGTACGCTTTCATCCGGAAGGGAGTGAGAGTTGGTTTTTCTATGGTGAGGGAGCGCGACCCCCGATGCCTTTGGTATCAGCTTTGAGAGCCTGTCGAGCTCTGGAGTCTGGCGGGGAAGGCTACCTTATCTATGCAGTTGATTTGTCCGCTAAGAGTATTGGGATATAGAGCATTCCTGTTGTGGATGAATTTCCAGATGTGTTTCCTGATGAGATTCCGGGTTTTCCTCCTGCTAGGGAAGTCGAGTTTGGCATAGAGTTGATGCCGGGTACTTCGCCTATTTCTAGAGCACCGTATCGTCTGGCTCCGTCAGAGATGCGTGAGTTAAAGAATCAGCTACAGGATCTTTTGGACAAGGGGTACATTCGTCCTAGTGTATCTCCTTGGGGAGCTCCTGTTCTCTTCGTGAAGAAGAAGGATGGGTCGATGCGGCTGTGCATTGACTATCGGCAGCTGAATCGAGTGACTGTGAAGAACAAGTATCCGTTGCCTCGTGTTGATGACTTGTTTGACCAGCTGCAGGGCACATCAATTTACTCCAAGATTGACTTGAGATCTGGGTATCATCAGTTGAGAGTCCGTGATCAGGACGTAGCCAAGACTGCATTCCGTACTCGCTATGGGCATTACGAGTTCCTAGTGATGCCTTTTGGTTTGACTAATGCGCCGGCTATATTCATGGATCTGATGAACCGTGTCTTCAGGGAGTATTTGGACAAGTTTGTCGTGGTCTTCATTGACGACATCTTGGTGTATTTGCGTAATACGGAAGAGCATGTTTCTCACTTGCGGTTGGTACTGCAGACTCTTCGAGATGAGCAATTGTACGCCAAGCTGAGCAAGTGTGAGTTCTGGATGGATAGAGTGGTCTTTCTTGGCCATATCATATCCAGGGAAGGGATTTCTGTTGATCCAAGCAAGATTGAAGCGGTACTTAATTGGTCGCGTCCGATGACAGTTGCTGAGATCCGTATTTTTCTGGGTCTAGCAGGGTATTATCGTCGCTTCATTCTGAACTTCTCTCAGTTAGCTCGACCGTTGACGCAGCTTACCCGCAAGGGTGTGGATTTGAGTGGTCCTCCGAGTGTGAGGAGAATTTCCGTGAGCTTCGACGGCGGTTGACTTCTGCGCCGGTGTTAGCATTACCGTCGGGATCTGGAGGGTATGTAGTTTACACGGATGCTTCTCTTCATGGGTTAGGTTGTGTCCTGACTCAGAATGGGCATGTGATCGCATACGCTTCTAGACAGCTGAAGCTTCACGAGGACAACTACCCAGTCCATGATTTGGAATTGGCAGCCATTGTGTTCGCTTTGAAGATCTGGCGTCATTATCTGTATGGCAAGAAATTTGAGATCTTCACCGACCATAAGAGTCTCAAGTATTTGTTCACTCAGACAGAATTGAACATGAGACAGAGACGTTGGATGGACTTGCTTAAGGACTATGATTGCGAGATTATGTACCATCCGAGAGCTGCTAATCTCACCGCTGATGCTTTGAGTCGCAAGGTGCGACTATCCGCACTTCAGACTTCTTCGATGTCTAATGCGATCAGTGACTGTTGTACTTCAGGTTATACCTTCAAGCATAAGAAAGGTATGCAGAGTATCCAGATGTTTGCGATATTATCTGAGCCAGCCTTGTATTCGCGGATCCGAGATGCTCAGATGACTGATTCAAAGACCCAGCGTTTAGCTCGTCTAGCTAACGAGGGTAGCTCGTCTGGATTTCATTATCAGTCAGATGGCTTTCTGTGTTTGTCTGGTAGGCTTGTGATTCCACAGGATGAAGAGTTGCGAGAGGAGATTTTATCTCAGGCACATCGCACTAAGTTGAGTATTCATCCTGGGAGCAACAAGATGTACAAGGATCTACGTACTCGTTTCTGGTGGAAGGGAATGAAACGCAGTGTTTATCAGTTTGTTTCGAGATGTTTGGTGTGTCAACAGGTCAAGGCAGAGCACCGACGACCTGGAGGATTGCTTCACAGTCTGCCTATTCCTGAATGGAAATGAGAGTTTATCACTATGGACTTTGTGACCCATTTGCCGGTATCCCCGAGGAACTGTGATGCTATCTGGGTGGTGGTGGACCAACTCACCAAGTCAGCGCATTTCATTGCCTATAGCCGGGAGTACAATGTGGATCGTATGGCTCGGTTGTACATTCAGGAGATCGTCCGACTTCATGGAGTGCCTGTGAGCATTGTCAGCGATCGGGACCCCAGGTTTACTTCTAGATTCTGGGGGAGTGTTCAGCGTGTGATGGGTACTACTCTCAGTTTGAGTACAGCCTATCATCCAGAGACTGATGGTCAGTCAGAGCGCACTATCCGTACGTTAGAGGATATGCTTAGAGCGTGCGTCATGGATTTTGGTTCAGCCTGGCAGGATCATTTGTCGTTGATCGAGTTCGCTTACAACAACAGCTATCACACTAGTATTGGGATGGCACCTTTTGAGGCGTTGTATGGGCGACGTTGTCGTACTCCACTCTTCTGGGAAGAAGTGGGGGAGAGACAGGCTGAAGGACCGGAGTTTATCCAGCAGGCGATAGACATTGTTAATCAGATCAAGAAACGGATTAAGACTGCACATGATCGTCAGGCCAGCTATGCTAATATCAAGCGTAGGCCCTTGCAGTTCGAGGTCGGGGAGAAAGTGTTTCTGAGAGTGTCACCTTTCCGCAAGATTCTCAGATTTGGCCTTAAGGGCAAGTTGTCTCCCAGATTTATCGGTCCGTTTGAAATCTTGGAGAGTATTGGCGATTTGGCTTATCGACTAGCATTGCCACCGCATCTATCCAGCATTCACGACGTGTTCCACGTATCTCTGTTGCGACGGTATGTGGCGGATGAATCTCATATTCTGCAGCGATCTGAGGTTCAGGTAGACAAGGATTTGACTTATGTTGAGAAACCTCTTCGCATCCTTGATTATAAGGATAAGGTTTTACGGAACAAAGTCATTCCTTTGGTTTTAGTTCAGTGGCAGCGCCAAGGCACTGAGGAAGCTACTTGGGAGCTTGAGGACAGGATGCGTAAAGACCATCCTGAGTTGTTTTGATTTCATTCTTTAAGTCGTATTCAGTTGCAAACTCTGTAAACGTTTGATTTGAATAAAGAATGTTTCTGATTTCTGTATTTGCATTCGGTACTTAAGATCTGTTTTTGAGGACGAAATATCTTAAGTGGGGGAGAATGTAGTAGCCCGAACCCTAATTGAGTAATTAGAGGATTAATGCTAATTAAATAAATTGGGGATTGGACGGATCGGAAGCTCCGATCGGGATCGGAAGCTCCGATGAGGATCGGAGGCACCGATGATATTACGTCATCCATGACGTGTGGCTGGATCGGAAGCTCCGATCAGGACCGGAGGCTCCGATCACCCCTATCTGGAGTCAACAAGTGATATTTCGACACGTGGCAGATCAGGATCTTCGGAAGCTCCGATGGTAGGATCGGACGTTCCGATCGAAGTTCGGACGCTCCGATCGAGGATCGGAGGCTCCGATCGTTGTCTATAAATAGAAGGCCGAGGCTTCATTTCTCCTTGCCAATTTCGGATTTCCTCCCTATTTCTAGTCATATTCGAGTTGTTCTAGCCTTCCTAGGCTTGAACCGGGAGTCGTCTAGATGTTCGATAGTCGTAGCGGAGTTGTGCCCAAGTTCTGGAGGCATCGACATCAAAGGGCTAACGACGGACGAAGGTATAGCTTTTGCTCCCTATAAATATTTAGGAGTATGCTATAGCTTAGTTAAGGCTTTTAGGGCGCTTTAATGATAGTAGTATCATTTGGCAGTGTAGAGCAGACTATAGGCGTGGACCTAGAGTTGGTAGAGCTTGCACTGTATTGAGATACGAAAGTACTGTTCGAGATATCCTGACTGAGTATGCATGTATTACGTGACTGCATGATTTATATGCCATGATATTATGCTGCATTCATTTGCATCTTGCTGTATCTCCTTCGAGATGTCTGTAGTAGGGTTGTACCCTATCCTGTTAGTGGATGGACTTCCATCGATTTGGGTCCGGCGTATCCACAGTTATCTCGGTATGGGAGCCACCTCCTGAAGCGACGGCACAGCGTGCTACATACCAGGGCCCGGTCTGTCTCTGTTATCTGATCCTTGACCTCGAGTCTATAGGGAGTTCACTTTGCATGCATGTATACTCATATGAAAGAGTGGGTGCCCAGTGAGCCAACTTGTGGCTATGGGCTTTGATGACTCTTTGTACAAACGATCTTTTGTTTAATGTAATTTACACTTTTATTAATGGCAATGACTTTATCTTTCTTCATATTTTTATATTGTGATATACTATTGTTGTTTTGATAAAGACCTTGAATACACTATAGTGTATGTAAGATGTGGTAGAACATGGGGATGTCTATCATGAAATACATCTTATAGTCACTGTATATTCTAAACTGTTCCTAGTCAATTGAGCCGTCCGATAATAAGGATAAGGATCGCTCGAGTTTGAGACTAGCATTTGCGATGCGGAGTACCACGTTTCATTGGTAGGGAACATGGAGATGTTCGAAGCATGCAAATGGATATTCATAGGATGAATAATCGAACTACCCTATCCGGACTTTCCAAGTGGTTATCACTTATCGAGTGGATAAAGTCCGCGGTTTTGGTTGTACACCATTAGTCCTTACTACTTGAAACATCATGGAGACTCTATATGCTAGTACTGTGCTTTGACTCGTTTACCGACTCTATGGGGGTCATCAGGTGTCGGGATTGGGTACAGTTACAACACATATAGGAGTCGATGCATTGTTGTCAAGGATTCACAACATACTTGCGAGTGTGGATATCCTATGCGATCTGAGGAGATATTAGTGTGACGAATCTCTGGCCAGAGTACTTGATGTGATTTAAGAAATGGTTTCTTAGTAGCACATGCGATGTCACTAATTTGATCTTCAAGATGTATTGCATAGTTATCGAATCTTGAGCGACTCTCGATATACCAATGGTTGTTGATTCGATCGGGATATATGGATGAAGGGACCGTACTGTACGCTAACCAAAATCTACTGGTTCTTGTAGGCACTATCAGTGATACCTAGGGAATCATGGGGCGATGTTGCTAGGCGCTTTACCATGATTCGTTGGGCAAGTCGGAAATCGTTGTTCCGAGTCACAAGGAGTTGTGAGCCCACGGCTAGCTGTATCCCTGAACCATTGAGGGTCACACAGTGTAATGGAGTTTTAATCCCCGTTGAGATAGTTAAATTTAAAGAGTTAAATTTAATGAATAAAGAAGTTGGACTTCTTAAATAAGAGTAAGGGAGTAGGATTTCCTAAAATGACATAGGGATGTACATTTTTGGAAATCACTGAATTCGGATTCAGGAAAATTTATCTTGACTTTAAAATGTGCAGAAATGGTTTCTGTGCACATTGGTAAAATCGGTTTAACAATCGGAGTCACGATGAATTTTATATTAATTTCTGAACATGCGGGCTTTGCTTGTCGGGCCTCAACTTATGACTAATGGGCCCTAAGGTGTTAGTGGCCTGTATTATAAATAAGTTATTGCAGTACAGAAATTAGACACAACAGGTCATTATTTTTGAGACAGGATTTTCGAAACCCTCCTCTCTCTCTCAAACATATTTCGGCCGAACCCCTCCCTCTCTGTCAGAGAAATTCCGGTCTGTGATTTTGAATTGCAGTCAGGAATAACGAATCAGATTCGTTTAATCTCTTCGCAGAAAAACTTCTGATAGATTTTCTAGTGCAATCTATCAGAGGGATTTAAACCCCATTCGTGGACCTGATTGAAGGAGTTCATCAGTTCCTGGGAGAGACAACAAGAGCAGATTAATTCCGTTGGTGTCCAATAATCTCGCTTCGAGATTGAAGGTAAAATTTAATTAATTGTTATTTGAATTTTACACACACAATATAATTTAATCGTTGAATGGTTGATACCCACACCATGGAATTGTTCCATGATAAAATTTTTAAACTTCCGCTGCACCGGGTATCAATCGTGATTGATCTGAGAGCCGCGTTTTCCAACAGTGGTATCAGAGCCAGGTTGCTCAGATCAAACGATTAAATTAATCGATTGTACAAAAATTTTTGAGTCTCGGTTTTTGAAACAAAATAAATATTTTTAAATAAAAAAAAAAATTTCGGGGCAAAACCCGGGCAGCGATTGGATCGCTGCCCGGTGGGGCAGCAATTGTTGCTGCCCCGGGCGGCGCACGGCGCCGCCCAAAGGGGGCGCACGGCGCCGCCCACGGCGGCGCCGAGCGCAACCCAGCGCAGCGCTGTGCGCTGCCTAGGGCGGCGCACGACGCCGCCCATGGGCGACGCTCGGCGCCGCCAGGGCAGCAACCGTTGCTGCCCTAAAGGGGCAGCCGGGCTGCCCCGGCCCGCGCCCACGGGTGCGGGCCGGCCCGGGAGTGTCCCAGGCGGCCCGCGGGAAAAATTAAATTTTTTATTTAAAATTAATTTTAATGTGTTAAAATTTTATTTTTGGTCCGGTCAAAAAAAATTGTTTTTGATTGGTTCACGAGATTTCGGATCGAATTGTTCAAGTCCGTAAATTTTAAAATTGATTTTTGGATAAATTTGAATTTTTGGAAAATTTTAATATTTTATCCTTAAATTGAATTTTGAAATCAATTATTTTTGGTACAATTGATGATAAGATTTGATCTTATGATATATTAAGTAAAATATGATTTTATCTATAAAATTGGATTTTGTAGATAAAATATGATTTTATTTGATAAAGAGATAAAATATGATTTTATATGTAAAATATGATTTTATCTTGTTTAAATTTGAATTGCCACTGCATGTTATCCAATAAATTAATTTTGAATTAAATGTTATTGGATAAGGATGATCGATTGCCATGACCAATTTTGTAGGTGTATGTTAGGAATTTACATTTGTTTTTATTGTTGTTGGTTTTATTAATGGGCCTGGTTTATGACCCAGTATGAATGTCATATGTAATAAAAGTGGGCTTGGTTTATGGCCCGTTCCCACCCCTAAAAATGTATCCCCTACTTGTCATTGTTATTTATTGTAAATACATTAGATTTAGTGGGAGATCAAGATTTGAAGATGGTGGGCCCAGCAGACAATAAAGACAGAAGAAATGTAAATTGGAAGCACATGTAATAGGATTGCATTGCATACTGCATATTACCTAGGATTGGACTAAGACTCGTGATTGGCAACCACGGGTCAATTAGAAATGGAATCGATCATCCTATATAATATATGATATTATGATTGTATGCATGTTTTAGACATAATTGCGTGAATCCGGCAAGCATGCAATAATTTGAAATTGATGAGACAAATTTTTATAATTAAAAATCCCTCATTTTAAATATGATTTAAAATTGATATCAAGATAAACAAAGGAAATTTAAATTTGTTTAAATATTCCTACCTTCCATCAACGGTCAATGTATGTGATGCTACCCGCGGATACGGTCCGGCTCATATTATTGGGGGGGGCCCGTCCGTCGGAAAGCTGTACATTGGATCGACAAATGTTGTAAGTTGGGTGGAACTCCCATGGGATCGGCTCATATTATTGGGGGATCCACATGGCGACCGTCCATCACAACTTAATATTTATGGGTCATCTTGACATGTCACTTTAAACGGCGTCATATTATTGGGCCCTTATTGGACATGAGGTAAATACATGGGGGTTGCTTTGGAAGCAATTGGGCTCTACCTTTTGAGAATTATGGTTGGCTGATATTATTCGGGACCATAAGTTTGTCAATTGGACTCCATGTTCTCACTAAGGAAAAAGTTTCTCGTTTTCACTAGAGGGTGGTGAAATCGTTAAAATAGTGGGAGTGAGATTCATAAAATTAAATTTCGCCTATTTTATGTCTTAGTAAATTGCTTAAACAATCATTGATATATGTCTGTTTTTCTTTTCAGTATTTCATACAATGAATTCGCGTAATCCATTATTCTTGATCCTCGAACAAAACAAGTTAACTGGCGCAAACTCTACGAAATGGTTCCCGAAGTTGAAGATTGTCTTGACTTCGGAGAAGATGCTCTACGTGTTAGAGAAATCACCTCCGAAGGAAGCACCAGCTGACGTAAGTCCGGAGGAATTGGCCAAACTTGATGCATGGTGGGACCATGACATCAAGACCAAATGCTATATGCAAGCCTCGATGTCTGATGAACTCCAGAGGCGATTTGAGGACACCGTGAATGCTGCTGACATTCACGCTCAACTCAAGGAACTTTTTGGGGCTCAATCGAGGGCTGAAAGGTTCGCAACTGTTAAGGAGCTGATGACGTGTTGCATGCGTGAAGGGACTTCGGTCCGTGATCATGGGGTACGAGTGATTTGGCTCATACAAAAGTTAGCGACCCTTGATTTGGTGTTGGAGCATGAACTCAATGTGGATTTACTGCTTTTGTCTCTTCCTTCTTCGTTTGACGGATTTGTGGTAAATTTTAATATGAACAAGATAGAGGCCACCCTTGAAGAGATGGTCAATATGCTCGTTACATATGAATCCACACTTAAGAAGGATAAGCCAGCTTTCTTGGTGGGCTCCTCATCTTCTGCTAAGAAGGGGCCAAGTATGAAGGGCAAGAAACGTTCTGCCCCACCCAAGAAAGTCGAGCCCAAGAAGAAGCACAAGACAAAGGCTTCAAACAATGGAAAATCCAAGGATGTTTGCCATTACTGCAAGAAGCCCGGTCATTGGAAGCGCAACTGCAAGGAATATCTAGAGCAGTTGGGAACTGCAAAGGGTATGTTCTATATTGAAATAAACATTTCACTTAATACTACTTCTTGGGTATTGGATACCGGATGTGGATCTCACATTTGCAATGATTTGCAGGTGATGACAAGAAGTCGCAGGCTTAGAATGGGTGAGACCCAGCTGAGGCTCGGGAATGGTTCCAGAGTTGAAGCTACAGCCATTGGAGATGTTTGTTTAATTTTGCAGAACGGTTTTAAGTTATTTTTAAGAGATGTTTTATTTGTTCCGGATTTAATTAAAAACATTATTTCTGTTTCTATGCTAGATAGAGATGGTTATTCTTGCAATTTTGTGAATGGGATTTGCAATATTTACAAGAATGAATGTTTGATTGGAAATGGACAACTTTAAAACGATCTATACAACTTAAAACTAAAAGATGTTCCAATAAATTATATTGATAAACCGGCGACAACAAACAAAAGGAAAATCGATAGTCAAAACCCGGCGAACCTTTGGCATGCTAGGCTAGGTCATATTTCCTCAAGGAGGATTAACAAGCTAGTGGGAGAGGGCATGTTTGATATGTCTGATATTAACTCTCTACCTACTTGTGAATCCTGTCTAAAAGGGAAAATGACTAAATCTCCTTTTAAGGGGAAGCCTGAGCGTAGTCAAAATCTGTTGGATTTGATCCATACAGATGTTTGTGGACCATTTAGAGTTGGGACTCAATATGGCCACACCTACTTCATTACCTTTACTGACGATTATTCAAGGTATGGGTATTTATATTTAATGAAATATAAGTCTAAAGCATTTGAAAAGTTCAAAGAATTCAAGGCTGAAGTAGAAAACAAGCTAGGTAAAAGTATTAAAGCACTTCGATCGGATCGAGGTGGAGAATACTTAAGTACCGAGTTTTTGGACTATCTAAAAGAGAATGGGATTCTCTCTCAGTGGACTCCTCCTATGACACCACAGCTGAATGGTGTATCGGAGCGTCGTAATCGAACTTTGTTGGACATGGTTCGATCTATGATGAGCTTCACTGAGCTTCCACCTTCGTTTTGGGGCTATGCGCTTGAAACGGCGGTATTGTTGTTGAACAACGTCCACACTAAAGCAGTGGACAAAACATCATACGAGTTATGGAATGGCAAAGCTCCTAAGTATTCGTACTTGAGGATTTGGGGATGTCCTGCTTACGTGAAGCGGACAGTGGGAGATAAGTTGGATAGTCGATCCAGCTTATGTTATTTTGTAGGGTATCCGAAGAATTCAATCGGATATTATTTCTATTATCCTGCTGAAACAAAAGTGTTTGTTTCTAGGAATGCCACCTTCTTGGAGAAGGAGTTCTTATTGGATAAGAAAGGTGAGATGATGGAACTCGAAGAAGTTCGAGAAGAACCCGAAATACAAAATAACGATCCTACGCCTCAGGAACCATTACTGGACACGCCTGAACCTAGAAGATCCGAGAGGACTTCTAGACCTCCTGTTCGATATGGTTTTCTTCTTGAAGGGGATCAAGATGAACCCGACATTGGATGTGATCCAAGAAACTTCAAGGAAGCAATTTCTGATGCGGATTCAAATTTATGGCTTGAAGCTATGCAGTCTGAATTGGATTCAATGCATACAAACCAAGTTTGGTATTTAGTAGATCCTCCTGATGGAATTGTTCCAATAGGGTGTAAATGGATCTACAAGAGAAAGCTTGGGCCTGATGGTAAGGTATTGACCTACAAGGCGCGATTGGTGGCGAAAGGTTACACTCAAAGACAAGGAGTTGACTATGATGAAACCTTTTCACCAGTTGCAATGTTCAAGTCCATAAGAATCCTTATTGCCATAGCTGCATGGTATGACTATGAGATATGGAAAATGGATGTGAAGACTGCTTTTCTTAATGGAGACATTAAGGAAGAAATCTATATGAAGCAGCCAGAGGGGTTCACATCCATGGGAAGCGAGCATAAGGTATGCAAGCTTCAGAGATCAATTTATGGTCTAAAACAAGCATCAAGAAGTTGGAACCAGAAATTTGATGAAACAATGAAAGATTTTGGTTTCATCAAGAACCCGGAGGAACCGTGCGTGTACAAGAAAGTAGTTAAGGATGCTGTGACATTCTTAGTACTTTATGTTGATGACATCCTACTCATTGGGAATGATGTAGGGATGTTACAGTCAACAAAGATATGGTTATCAGGTAGATTCTCGATGAAGGATTTGGGTGAGGCATCCTACATTCTTGGGATACAGATCTATAGAGATAGATCTAAGAGAATGATAGGACTCACTCAATCAACCTACATCGACACCATATTGAAACGGTTTTCAATGGATGGGTCCAAGAGAGGACATCTACCCATGTGTCATGGAGTTTCTTTATCCAAGTCTATGTGTCCCAAGACTGATGCAGAGATAGAGAATATGACACATGTACCATATGCGTCAGCTATAGGTAGTATCATGTATGGGATGATATCTACCAGACCGGATGTAGCATTTGCTCTGAGTGTCACGAGCAGATATCAAGCTAATCCCGGTCAAATGCATTGGAAAGCCGTGAAGGACATTCTTAAGTACTTACGAAGGACTAAGAATATGTTCATGGTATACGGAGGACGAGATCTGAAATTGGAAGGCTATACCGACTCTAGCTTCCAAAGTGACGTGGATGACTCGAAGTCAACCTCTGGATTTGTGTTCATGCTCAATGGGGGTGCAGTCTCTTGGAAGAGTTCCAAGCAGGACACCACAGCGGATTCCACCACTGAGGCTGAATACATTGCAGCATCAGCTGCTGCTAAAGAGGCCGTTTGGATGAGGAAGTTCGTCCAAGAGTTGGGCGTCATTCCTGAATTTGTTGGTCCAGTCCCGGTGTACTGTGACAACACGGGTGCCGTTGCTCAAGCAAAGGAACCAAGGTCTCATCAAAGATCCAAACACGTACTGAGGAAATACCACATCATCCGGGAGATTGTGGAAAGAGGAGACATCACTGTCGAACGAGTGGCCTCTGCAGACAATATCGCTGATCCGCTTACTAAGCCCTTGCCAGGACCATTGTTTGACAAACATCGCGAAGCAATGGGTCTACGTAGTATGACTAGTTGGCTATAGGGCAAGTGGGAGATTGAAAGAGTGGGTGCCCAGTGAGCCAACTTGTGGCTATGGGCTTTGATGACTCTTTGTACAAACGATCTTTTGTTTAATGTAATTTACACTTTTATTAATGGCAATGACTTTATCTTTCTTCATATTGTTATATTGTGATATACTATTGTTGTTTTGATAAAGACCTTGAATACACTATAGTGTATGTAAGATGTGGTAGAACATGGGGATGTCTATCATGAAATACATCTTATAGTCACTGTATATTCTAAACTGTTCCTAGTCAATTGAGCCGTCCGATAATAAGGATAAGGATCGCTCGAGTTTGAGACTAGCATTTGCGATGCGGAGTACCACGTTTCATTGGTAGGGAACATGGAGATGTTCGAAGCATGCAAATGGATATTCATAGGATGAATAATCGAACTACCCTATCCGGACTTTCCAAGTGGTTATCACTTATCGAGTGGATAAAGTCCGCGGTTTTGGTTGTACACCATTAGTCCTTACTACTTGAAACATCATGGAGACTCTATATGCTAGTACTGTGCTTTGACTCGTTTACCGACTCTATGGGGGTCATCAGGTGTTGGGATTGGGTACAGTTACAACACATATAGGAGTCGATGCATTGTTGTCAAGGATTCACCACATACTTGCGAGTGTGGATATCCTATGCGATCTGAGGAGATATTAGTGTGACGAATCTCTGGCCAGAGTACTTGATGTGATTTAAGAAATGGTTTCTTAGTAGCACATGCGATGTCACTAATTTGATCTTCAAGATGTATTGCATAGTTATCGAATCTTGAGCGACTCTCGATATACCAATGGTTGTTGATTCGATCGGGATATATGGATGAAGGGACCGTATTGTACGCTAACCAAAATCTACTGGTTCTTGTAGGCACTATCAGTGATACCTAGGGAATCATGGGGCGATGTTGCTAGGCGCTTTACCATGATTCGTTGGGCAAGTCGGAAATCGTTGTTCCGAGTCACAAGGAGTTGTGAGCCCACGGCTAGCTGTATCCCTGAACCATTGAGGGTCACACAGTGTAATGGAGTTTTAATCCCCGTTGAGATAGTTAAATTTAAAGAGTTAAATTTAATGAATAAAGAAGTTGGACTTCTTAAATAAGAGTAAGGGAGTAGGATTTCCTAAAATGACATAGGGATGTACATTTTTGGAAATCACTGAATTCGGATTCAGGAAAATTTATCTTGACTTTAAAATGTGCAGAAATGGTTTCTGTGCACATTGGTAAAATCGGTTTATCAATCGGAGTCACGATGAATTTTATATTAATTTCTGAACATGCGGGCTTTGCTTCTCGGGCCTCAACTTATGACTAATGGCCCCTAAGGTGTTAGTGGCCTGTATTATAAATAAGTTATTGCAGTACAGAAATTAGACACAACAGGTCATTATTTTTGAGACAGGATTTTCGAAACCCTCCTCTCTCTCTCAAACATATTTCGGCCGAACCCCTCCCTCTCTGTCAGAGAAATTCCGGTCTGTGATTTTGAATTGCAGTCAGGAATAACGAATCAGATTCGTTTAATCTCTTCGCAGAAAAACTTCTGATAGATTTTCTAGTGCAATCTATCAGAGGGATTTAAACCCCATTCGTGGACCTGATTGAAGGAGTTCATCAGTTCCTGGGAGAGACAACAAGAGCAGATTAATTCTGTTGGTGTCCAATAATCTCACTTCGAGATTGAAGGTAAAATTTAATTAATTGTTATTTGAATTTTACACACACAATATAATTTAATCGTTGAATGGGTGATACCCACACCATGGAATTGTTCCATGATAAAATTTTTAAACTTCCGCTGCACCGAATATCAATCGTGATTGATCTGAGAGCCCCGTTTTCCAACATCATACTCTCGCACTGAGCGTTTTATGCTCACGTCTCGTACTCTATATTTTTTGGACACCCTATTCCATGGGGCAGGTTTGCGATTGGACGAGGAGGGTGGATCCAGGAGGGGCTAGTCAGTGGTTGGCCAGCTGGAGCTTCGTCTAGGTTTTATTACTGTTGTTCGGGTTTATACAGCTATTCGATTTGGTTGTATATTATTGGATAATTACAGATTCCTTTACTTGGGATTGTATAATGTTATTGGATTCCGCAGTTTTATTCTGATATCTGTTTTATTAAGTTAATTACATGCATAAGTTCTGTTTAGTAGGTGATCCGGGTAAGGGTCACTACATTCTCTATCCAAGTCTATGTGTCCCAAGACTGACGAAGAGATAGTGAAAATGACACACATACCATATGCGTCAGCCATAGGTAGTATTATGTATGGGATGATATCTACCAGACCGGATGTAGCCTTTGCTCTGAGTGTCACGAGCAGATATCAGGCCAACCCCGGTCAAATGCATTGGAAAGTCGTGAAGGATATTCTTAAGTACTTGAGAAGGACTAAGAATATATTCATGGTTTATGGAGGAAGAGAATTGAAATTGGAAGGATATACCGACTCTAGCTTCCAAAGCGACGTGGATGACTCGAAGTCAACCTCTGGATTTGTATTCATGCTCAATGGCGGTGCTGTCTCTTGGAAGAGTTCCAAGCAAGACACCACAGCGGATTCCACCACTAAGGCAGAATACATTGCAACATCAGCTGCTGCTAAAGAGGCCGTTTGGATGAGGAATTTCGTCCAAGAGTTGGGCGTAATTCCTGAAGCTGTTGGTCCAGTTCCGGTGTACTGCGACAACACTGGTGTCGTTACTCAGGCAAAGGAACCAAGTTCTCATCAAAGATCCAAACACATACTGAGGAAATACCACATCATCCGGGAGATTGTGGAAAGAGGAGACATCACTGTCGATAGAGTGGCCTCTACAGACAATATCGTTGATCCACATACTAAGCCCTTGCCAGGACCATTGTTTGAC
This sequence comes from Henckelia pumila, assembly GCF_033568475.1. Classification (NCBI taxonomy): domain Eukaryota; kingdom Viridiplantae; phylum Streptophyta; class Magnoliopsida; order Lamiales; family Gesneriaceae; genus Henckelia; species Henckelia pumila. The sequence continues at coordinate 33,786,613 of NC_133120.1, read as the reverse complement.
AAACATCGCGAAGCAATGAGATTGCGTAGTGTGACTAGTTGGCTTTAGGGCAAGTGGGAGATTGAAAGAGTGGGTGCCCGGTTAGCCAACTTGTGGCTAAGGGCTTTTGTGACTCTATGTATAAACAATCTTTGTTTAATATAATTTACATTCATTAATGGCATTTTCTTTGTCTTTCTTCATATTGTTATATTGTGATATACTATTGATGTTTTGATAAAGACATTGAATATACTATAGTGTAAGTAATATGAGATAGTGAATAAAGAGAGATCACTATTATGAAACACATCTTATAGTCACTGTATATTCTAAACAGTTCCTAGTCAATTGATCCGTCCGCTAATAAGGATAAGGATCGCTCGAGATTGAGACTAGCATTTGTGATGCCAAGTACCATGTTTCATTGGTAATGGACATGGAGATGTTCAAAGCATGCAAATGGATATTCATATGATGAATGATCGAACTACCCTATTCGGACTTTCCAAGTGGTTATCACTTATCGAGTGGCTAAAGTCCGAAGTTTTGGTTGTATACCATTAGTCCTTACTACTTGAAACATCATTGAGACTCTATATGCTAGTACTGTACTTTGACTCGTTTATCGACTCTATTGGGGTCAACAGGTGTCGGGATTGGGTACAGTTATGACACATATAGGAGTCGATGCTTTGTTGTCAAGGATTCACCACATACTTGCGAGTGTGGATATCCTATGCAATCTGAGGAGATATTAGTGTGACGAATCTTTGGCCAGAGTGCATGATGTGTTTTAGGTTACTCGGTTTTCTTAGTAACACATGCGATGTCACTATTTGATCTCCAAGATGTAATGCATAGTTATCGAATCTTGAACGACTCTCAATGAACGAATGGTTGTTGATTCGATCGGGATATATGGATGAAGGGACCGTACTGTACGCTAACCAAAATCTACTGGTTCTTGCAGGCACTATCAGTGATACCTAGGGAATCATGGGGCGATGTTGCTAGACGCTCTTACCATGATTCGTTGGGCAAGTCGGAAATTGTTGTTCTGAGTCACAAGGAGTTGTGAGCCCACGACTAGCTGTATCCCTAAACCAGTGAGGGTCACACAAGTAATGGATTACTAAACCCCGTTGAGATAGTTAAATTTAAAGAGTTAAATTTAATGAAAGAGAAGTTGGACTTCTTAACTAAAAGGGAGTGGAATTTCCTAAAATGACATAGGGATGGGCATTTTTGGAAATCACTGAATTTGGATTCAGAAAAATTATCTTGACTTTAAAAGGTGCAGAAATGGTTTCTGTGCACATTGGTGAAATCGGTTTATCAATCGGAGTCATAATGAATTTTATATTAATTTCTACAATAACGGGCTTGGCTTGTTGGGCTTAAGTTATGGATTATGGACCCTAAGAAATTAGAGTCCTAACATAATTATAACTTAATCTATTCTAAAAATAATATATATATTTATATATGTAGGGTTCGAAATTACACAAGAATTCCTCCTTGCAACTTTCGAACACTACATAAAATTTCTAAGGGATTTTTCGAAAATTCCCTTCTCCCTTTTGAGAAAATTCGGTCTGTGATTTTTCCGAAAAATCACTTTCTGAATTAACAGATCAAATCTGTTTATTCTCATCGATAAACATCTGATTGATTTCTAGTGCAATCAATCAGAGGGTTTCTGTTTTCTGCTCGTGGACCTTATTTCGGAGATTGATCGTGAAGCCATCGGTTCCCGGGATATACAAGAAGTGCAGATTAAATTCTGTTGGTGTCCATAATCAAGTCGTTGCTTGAATAGGTAAAAATTTAATTGTGATTTTATTTTTACTTGCATAATTTAATCGTAAAGTTTTGATACCCATGATATGGAATCGTTCCATACTGAAAAATAAAAATTTTTAAACTTCTGCTGCACCGGGTATCAATTCTTAATTGATCTGAACACGTTTTTCCAACACCTACTACTGACTATCTCAAGAATACATGATCAATATGATCATGGATGCAAAATAATATCATGACAGGTATATGCAGATAAAATCATTCCATATAATCAATGCAACACACAATACATGTATACTCAGTAAAGGTATCTCGAATAGTACTTTCGTACCTTAATTCTACTAGGCAAGCTACACTAGATCTATGTCAAAGCCTATAATCACAAGATCACTATATCACTAAACAATATCTAAAAGCATTAACTTAGCAAATAGATAATCCCAAACTTTTTATAGGATCCCGAGTATACCTTCGTCCCTCGTCAGCTCTTTGTTGCCAATTGCCTCAGAACTTGGGCACAATTCCGCTAAGCCTTCTTGACGCCTTGCCAGGACCCCGTGCCTTTCCGAAGATGGCTAAAAACACCTAAAAACTACTAAGAATCGAGATTGGATCAAGTGAATTGGCAAGTTAGAAATGAGCCTCGGATGCCGTATTTATATGCCACGATCTGAAGCTCCGATCTGCATATGAATTCCATGTTTCGGATGGCTACGATCAAAAGCTCCGATTTGTACTTCGGAAGCTCCGATCGTCTGCATGCAGCTACGTGTTCAAACCTCATCGCCACGTCCGATACATGACGATCGGAATCTCCGATCCCTCTTCGGAAGCTCCGATCGTCTCGTTACTTCCAATCTTGCTTCATTGGTTCTAATCTGTTCGGACCTTCGAAACCTAGTTTGGATCTTTCGAACTAGTCCAGACCCAATCAAATCCATAAACCATTTTTTGGACGTTCTGGATCCTATTTCTTGGTTTTTTTGATCATATAAAAACCCCTTAATCATATTTTACTTAATCTAAACATGATTAGACAACTTAATCTTGTAAAATGGAATCGGACTACGACAGTATGAATGACCAATGTGTTATAAATATGGGTGCCCATCTAGCCAAGTGTTGGCCGATGATCGTTGGGATAACTCTTGTATGACAATATTTATTTTAATATTTTGAATTATTTAATTTGGCACATCTTTATCTGAATACCAATGCTAGCTGCATAGATAAAGCCCTTGAATATACAAATAGTAGAAAGAATATGAGATGGTCATGTGATGATTATCATGAAACTCATATTTGGAGTACTATATATTCTAAACTGTTACTAGTCGATTCAGCCGTCGCAAAGAAGGATAAAGGTTGTTTGAGCTTGAGACTAGTATTTGCTATGTGAGTACCACGTTTCATTGGTAGGAAACATGGTGATGTCCAAGCATGCAAATAGGTGCTCCTTGTAGAGTGTACTGAACAACCCTCCCTAAAGGACTTTCCAAGTGGTTCTCACTTGTCGAGTGGAAAAGTTCTAGTTTATGATTGTACACCATTAGTCCTTATGATGCGGGACAACATGGAAACTTTATATGCTAGAGCTACACTTTGACTTATTTGCCGACTCAACTGAGGTCATCAGGTGGCAGTGTTGGGTGTTGTGTTGAAACATATAGGAGTAAATGCATTTTAGTCGGGGATTCACCGCTGGTATGGATATCCTATGTGATCTCATGCATATGTAGCTTGAAATCTCTAATCAGAGTAGGTGGTAATTAAGAAAGAAGTTTCTTGAATTACACATTTGATGCAACTACGACATGACACATAATTAACGATTCAGTGACAACACTAGATAAACCAATGGTTGTCGAATCAGTCGGGATATATGAGTTGAAGGGACCGTACTGTATGCTAACCATAATTATTGGTTCTTGCAGGCACTATCATTTGATACCTAGGGAGTCATGTAAGCGATGCTTCTAGCGTTTAACATTATTGGTTGGGTACTATCAGACTTGAGTTTTCTGACGTTCTTCTTATCAAGGATTTGATAAATAAGAATGAAACTATATAGGGTATGCTCATATAAGGGACTTGTTGATCCCGAATCACATGGAGATGTGAACTCACTGCTAGTTGTATCAATAAACCATTAAGGGTCACACAAATACTAGCTTTCTAGATCCCATTGAGAATAAAAATTAGTTCAATGTGTTGAACGACTTATAAAGGAGTTTATAAGTGAAATAAATTAGATGTATTACTTCTAACGGAGAATAAAGAGAAAAATAACTTCTAATTTGTGAATGTGTTCCAAGATTAAAAGTTGACTTAAAAAATAATTAGTTTTTGAAAATTGTGATTTTCAAAACTATTAATATGAACTTAGTTAAGTTAATTCAAGAGTTGAATTAATTAAACACTAGTGGACCTTGTAGAGTCCAAATAATTAAATTAATTCAAGTGTTGGATAAATTAAACACTATTGGATCTTGTAGAACCCAAATAGAAATAATGATGAATAATTATTTCACTAGTGGGCTTGAATGATTTCAAGTTGGATTTAATTAATTGATTAAAATTAAATGGGTTTAAGTTTGATAATTAATTAAATATTAAGTTCATGAGCCATGTATGTATATGTTTGTCATATAATACATACAATACATGAGAGAGAATGAATATGAAGGGTTAAAAGACAAGATGCAAACTTTTATATGCATTATTTAACTTTTTCTATGCATGCTTTGTCTTTTGTCATAACACACTTTTTAAGTATCAAGACAAGCAATATTCCTCTCCTCATTCTTGCATATGGCCGAACACTACATCCTATTTTTCTCTAAATTTTTGTCTTTCATCTTGGGAGAAAAGGCAAAGAAATTCTCAATGAAAAATACTCTAAATATTCTAGTGCATATTTAGAGTGGATCTATAGTTTGACTAGTTGTAGACCTAATTTGAAGAAAGGAGTCCATTTTCAAGCAAGGTGTGCTCTTGGAAGCTTGTTCAATTTTCGAGCAAGGTGTGCTCTTGAAAGCTTGTAGATAGTGTCTACATTTTCAAGACCCAAGTAGTTAACATGTAGTGACCCTTACCCGGATCACCTACTAAACAGAACTTAGGCATGCAATTAACTTAAAAAAACAAATATCAGAATAAAACTGCGGAAACCATAAACATTATACAATCTCAAGTAAAGGAATCTGTAATTTATCCAATAATATACAACCAAATCGAATAGCTGTATAAACCCAAAACAACAGTAATAAAACCTAGACGAAGCTCCAGCTGGCCAACCACTGACTAGCCCCTCCTGGATCCACCCTCCTCGTCCAATCGCAAACCTGCCCCATGGAATAGGGTGTCCAGAAAATACAGAGTACGAGACGTGAGCATAAAACGCTCAGTGCAAGAGTATGAGTATACATGCATGCAAAGTGAACTCCCTATAGACTCGAGGTCAAGGATCAGATAACAGAGACAGACCGGGCCCTGATATGTAGCACGCTGTGCCGTCGCTTCAGGAGGTGGCTCCCATACCGAGATAACCGTGGATACGCCGGACCAAAATCGATGGAAGTCCATCCACTAACAGGATAGGGTACAACCCTACTACAGACGTCTCGAAGGAGATACAGCAAGATGCAAATGAATGCAGCATAATATCATGGCATATAAATCATGCAGTCACATAATACATGCATACTCAGTCAGGATATCTCGAACAGTACTTTCGTACCTCAAAACAGTGCAAGCTCTACCAACTCTAAGTCCACGCCTATAGTCTGCTCTACACTGCCAAATGATACTACTATCATTAAAGTGCTCTAAAAGCCTTAACTAAGTTATTGCATACTTCTAAATATTTATAGGAAGCAAAAGCTATACCTTCGTCCGTCGTTAGCCCTTTGATGTCGATGCCTCCAGAACTTGGGCACAACCCCGCTACGACTACCGAACGCCTCGCCGACCTCCGGACCAAGCCTAAGAAGACTAAAACAGCTCCAAAAGGACTAGAAAGAAAAGGAGAACTCGAAATTGGCAAATGAAAGTGAAGCCTCGGCCTTCTATTTATAGACAACGATCGGAACTTCCGATCCTTGATCGGAACGTCCGAACCTCGATCGGAACGTCCGATCCTGCCATCGGAGCTTCCGAAGATCCTGATCTGCCACATGTAAAAATATCACTTGTTGAATCCGGATAGGGGTGATCGGAGCTTCCGGTCCTGATTGGAGCTTCCGATCTTGCCACACGTCATGCCTAACGTAATACCGATCGGAGCTTCCGAACTCACCTTCGGAGCTTCCGAACTCTACCCAAGTAATTATGATTAATCCCTTAATTACTGATTTTGGTTACGGGCTACTACATTCTCCCCCACTTAAGATATTTCGTCCTCCAAATCAGATCTTAAGTACCGAATGCAAAATACAAAAATCAGAAACATTCTTTATTCAAATCAAACGTTTACAGAGTTGCAACTGAATACAACCTAAAGAATGAAATCAAAACAACTCAGGATGGTCTTTACGCATCCTGTCCTCAAGCTCCCAAGTAGCTTCCTCAGTGCCTCGGCGCTGCCACTGAACTAAAACCAAAGGAATGACTTTGTTCCGTAAAACCTTATCCTTATAATCCAGGATACGAAGAAGTTCTCAACATAAGTCAAATCCTTGTCTACCCGAACCTCAGACCGCTGCAGAATATGAGATTCATCCGCCACATACCGTCGCAACAGAGATACGTGGAACACTGGATAGATGCGGTGGCAAAGCTAGTCGATAAGCCAAATCGCCAATGCTCTCCAAGATCTCAAACGGACCGATAAATCAGGGAGACAACTTGCCCTTAAGGCCAAATCTGGGAATCTTGCGGAAAGGTGACACTCTCAGAAACACTTTCTCCCCGACCTCGAACTGCAAAGGCCTACGCTTGATATTAGAATAGCTGGCCAGATGATCCTGTGCAGTCTTAATCCGTTTCTTGATCTGATCAACAATGTCTATCGCCTGGTGGATAAACTCCGGTCCCTCAGCCTGTCTCTCCCCCACTTCTTCCCAGAAGAGTGCAGTACGACAACGTCGCCCATACAACGCCTCAAAAGGTGTCATCCCAATACTAGTGTGATAGCTGTTGTTGTAAGAGAACTCGATCAACGGCAAATGATCCTGCCAGGCTGAACCAAAATCCAAGACGCACGTTCTAAGCATATACTCTAACGTACGGATAGTGCGCTCTGACTGACCATCAGTCTCCGGATGATAGGCTGTACTCAAACTAAGAGTAGTACCCATCGCACGCTGAACACTCCCCCAGAATCTAGAAGTAAACCTGGGGTCCCGATTGCTGACAATGCTCACAGGCACTCCATGAAGTCGAACGATCTCCTGAATGTATAACCGTGCCATACGATCCACATTGTACTCCCGGCTATAGGCAACGAAATGCGTTGACTTGGTGAGTCGGTCCACCACAACCCAGATAGCATCACAGTTCCTCGGAGATACCGGCAAATGGGTCACAAAGTCCATTGTGATAAACTCCCATTTCCACTCAGGGATAGGCAGACTGTGAAGCAATCCTCCAGGTCGTCGGTGCTCTGCCTTGACCTGTTGACACACCAAACATCTCGAAACAAACTGATAAACACTGCGTTTCATTCCCTTCCACCAGAAACGAGTACGGAGATCCTTGTACATCTTGTTGCTATCAGGATGAATACTCAACTTAGTGCAATGCGCCTAAGACAAAATCTCATCTCGCAACTCTTCATCCTGCGGAATCACAAGCCTACCAGACAAACACAGAAAGCCATCTGATTGATAATGAAATCCAGACGAGCTACCCTCGTTAGCTAGACGAGCTAAACGCTGGGTCTTCGAATCAGACATCTGAGCATCTCGGATCCGCGAGTACAAGGCTGGCTCAGATAATATCGCAAACATCTGGATACTCTGCATACCTTTCTTATGCTTGAAGGTATAACCTGAAGTACAACAGTCACTGATCGCACTAGACATCGAACAAGTCTGAAGTGCGGATAGTCGCACCTTGTGACTCAAAGCATCAGCGGTGAGATTAGCAGCTCCTGGATGGTACTTAATCTCGCAATCATAGTCCTTAAGCAAGTCCATCCAAAGTCTCTGCCTCATGTTCAACTCCGCCTGAGTGAACAAATACTTGAGACTCTTATGGTCGGTGAAGATCTCAAATTTCTCGCCATACAGATAATGACGCCTGATCTTCAAAGCGAACACAATAGCTGCTAACTCCAAATCATGGACTGGGTAGTTGTCCTCGTGAAGCTTCAGCTGTCTAGAAGCGTATGCGATCACATGCCCATTCTGAGTCAGGACACAACCTAACCCCTGAAGAGAAGCATCCGTGTAAACTACATACCCTCCAGATCCTGACGGTAATGCCAACACCGGCGCAGAAGTCAACCGCCGTCGAAGCTCACGGAAATTCTTCTCGCACTCGGAGGATCACTCGAAATCCACACCCTTGCCGGTAAGCTGCGTCAACGGTCGAGCTAACTGAGAGAAGTTCAGAATGAAGCGACGATAATACCCTGCTAGACCCAGAAAACTACGGATCTCAGCAACTGTCGTCGGACGCGACCAATTAAGTACCGCTTCAATCTTTCTTGGATCAACAGAAATCCCCTCCCTGGATATGATATGGCCAAGAAAGACCACTCTATCCATCCAGAACTCGCACTTGCTCAGCTTGGCGTACAATTGCTCATCTCGAAGAGTCTGCAGTACCAACCGCAAGTGAGAAACATGCTCTTCCGTATTACGCGAATATACCAAGATGTCGTCAATGAAGACCACGAAAAACTTGTCCAAATACTCCCTGAAGACACGGTTCATCAAATCCATGAATATAGCCGGTGCATTAGTCAAACCAAATGGCATCACTAGGAACTCGTAATTCCCATAGCGAGTACGGAATGCAGCCTTGGCTACGTCCTGATCACGGACTCTCAACTGATGATACCCAGATCTCAAATCAATCTTGGAGTAAACTGACGTGCCCTGCAGTTGGTCAAACAAGTCATCAATACGAGGCAACGGATACTTGTTCTTCACAGTGACTCGATTCAGCTGCCGATAGTCAATGCACAGCCGCATCGACCCATCCTTCTTCTTCACAAAGAGAACAGGAGCTCCCCAAGGAGATACACTAGGACGAATGTACCCCTTGTCCAAAAGATCATGTAGCTGATTCTTCAACTCACGCATCTCTGACGGATCCAGACGATACGGTGCTCTAGAAATAGGCGAAGTACCCGGCATCAACTCTATGCCAAACTCGACTTCCCTAGCAGGAGGAAAAACCGGAATCTCATCAGGAAACACATCTGGAAATTCATCCACAACAGGAATGCTCTCTATCCCAATACTCTCAGCGGACAAATCAACTGCATAGATAAGGTAGCCTTCCCCGCCAGGCTCTCAAAGCTGATACCAAAGGCATCGGGGGTCGCGCTCCCTCACCATAGAAAAACCAACTCTCACTCCCCTTTGGATGAAAGCGTACTAATCTCTGATAGCAGTCCACTGAAGCTCGATAGTGAAAGAGTGGGTGCCCGGTGAGCCAACTTGTGGCTAAGGGCTTTGATGACTCTTTGTATAAACAATCTTTTGTTTAATATAATTTACACTTTTATTAATGGCAATGACTTTATTTTTCTTCATATTGTTATATTGTGATATACTATTGTTGTTTTGATAAAGACCTTGAATATACTATAGTGTATGTAAGATGTGGTAGAACATGGGGATGTCTATCATGAAACACATTTTATAGTCACTGTATATTCTAAACTGTTCCTAGTCGATTGAGCCGTCCGATAATAAGGATAAGGATCGCTCGAGTTTGAGACTAGCATTTGCGATGCAGAGTACCACGTTTCATTGGTAAGGAACATAGAGATGTTCGAAGCATGCAAATGGATATTCATACGATGAATGATCGAACTACCCTATCCGGACTTTCCAAGTGGTTATCACTTATCGAGTGGATAAAGTCCGCGGTTTTGGTTGTACACCATTAGTCCTTAATACTTGAAACATCATTGAGACTCTATATGCTAGTACTGTGCTTTGACTCATTTACCGACTCTGTTGGGGTCATCAGGTGTCGGGATTGGGTACAGTTACAACACATATAGGAGTCGATGCTTTGTTGTCAAGGATTCACCACATACTTGCGAGTGTGGATATCCTATGCGATCTGAGGAGATATTAGTGTGACGAATCTCTGGCCAGAGTACATGATGTGTTTTAAGAAATGGTTTCTTAGTAACACATGCGATGTCACTATTTGATCTTCAAGATGTATTGCATAGTTATCGAATCTCGAATGACTCTCGATATACCAATGGTTGTTGATTCGATCGGGATATATGGCTGAAGGGACCGTACTGTACGTTAACCAAAATTTTTTGGTTCTTGCAGGAACTATCAGTGATACCTAGGGAATCATGGGGCGATGTTGCTAGACGCTCTTACCATGATTCGATGGGCAAGTCGGAAATTGTTGTTCCGAGTCACAAGGAGTTTTGAGCCCACGGCTAGCTGTATCCCTGAACCATTGAGGGTCACACAGAGTAATGGATTTTTAATCCCCGTTGAGATAGTTAAATTTAAAGAGTTAAATTTAATGAACAAAGAAGTTGGACTTCTTAATTAAGAGTAGAGGAGTAAGATTTCCTAAAATGACATAGGGATGGGCATTTTTGGAAATCACTGAATTCGGATTCAGAAAAATTTATCTTGACTTTAAAAGGTGCAGAAATGGTTTCTGTGCACATTGGTGAAATCGGTTTATCAATCGGAGTCATGATGAATTTTATATTAATTTCTGAACATGCGGGCTTTGCTTGTCGGGCTTGAACTTATGACTAATGGGCCCTAAGCTGTTAGCGGCTTACATTATAAATAAGTTATTGCAGTACAGAAATTAGATACAACAGGTCACAATTTTGGAAAACCTAGTTATTTTCTCTCAAAAGTGGCCGCCCCCCTCCCTCTCTACTCGGGAAAATCCAGCCTGTGAATTTTGAATTACAGTCTGGTTTAACGGATCAAATTCGTTAATTCTCTTCGTAGAAACTTCTGATAGATTTTCTAGTGCAATCTATCAGAGGGATTATGTAGTAGCCCGTACCCTAATTGAGTAATTAAAGGAATTAATCATAATTACTTGGTTAGAGTTCGGAAGCTCCGAAGGTGAGATCGGAAGCTCCGATCAGGATCGGAAGCTCCGAACAGGATCGGAAGCTCCGATCGGTATTACGTCAGGCATGACGTGTGGTTGGATCGGAAGCTCCGATCAGGACCGGAAGCTCCGATCACCCCTATCCGGAGTCAACAAGTGATATTTTGACACGTGGCAGATCAGGATCTTCGGAATCTCCGATGGCAGGATCGGACGTTCCGATCGAGGTTCGGACGTTCCGATCAAGGATCGGAAGTTCCGATCGTTGTCTATAAATAGAAGGCCGAGACTTCACTTTCATTTGCCAATTCCGAGTTCTCCTTTCCTTTCTAGTCCTTTTGGAGCTGTTCTAGTCTTCTTAGGCTTGGTCCGGAGGTCGGCGAGGCGTTCGGTAGTCGTAGCGGAGTTGTGCCCAAGTTCTGGAGGCATCGACATCAAAGGGCTAACGACGGACGAAGGTATAGCTTTTGCTTCCTATAAATATTTAGGAGTATGCAATAGCTTAGTTAAGGCTTTTAGAACACTTTAATGATAGTAGTATCATTTGGCAGTGTAGAGCAGACTATAGGCGTGGACCTAGAGTTGGTAGAGCTTGCACTGTATTGAGGTACGAAAGTACTATTCGAGATATCCTGACTGAGTATGCATGTATTATGTGACTGCATGATTTATATGCCATGATATTATGCTGCATTCATTTGCATCTTGCTGTATCTCCTTCGAGACGTCTGTAGTAGGGTTGTACCCTATCCTGTTAGTGGATGGACTTCCATCGATTTGGGTCCGGCGTATCCACGGTTATCTCGGTATGGGAGCCACCTCCTGAAGCGACGGCACAGCATGCTACATACCAGGGCCCGGTCTGTCTCTGTTATCTGATCCTTAACCTCGAGTCTATAGGGAGTTCACTTTGCATGCATGTATACTCATACTCTCGCACTGAGCGTTTTATGCTCACGTCTCGTACTCTGTATTTTCTGGACACCCTATTCCATGGGGCAGGTTTGCGATTGGACGAGGAGGGTGGATCCAGGAGGAGCTAGCCAGTGGTTGGCCAGCTGGAGCTTCGCTTAGGTTTTATTACTGTTGTTTGGGTTTATACAGCTATTCGATTTGGTTGTATAATATTGGATAATTACAGATTCCTTTACTTGGGATTGTATAATGTTATTGGATTCCGCAGTTTTATTCTGATATCTGTTTAATTAAGTTAATTGCATGCATAAGTTCTGTTTAGTAGGTGATCCGGGTAAGGGTCCCTACAGATTAATTATCCGTTCGTGGACCTGATTGAAGAACAGTTCGTCCATCAGTTCCAGGGATATACAACAAGAGCAGAGCAATCTGTTGGTGTCCATAATCTCAATTCGAGATTGGAGGTAAAAATTTATAATTGTTATTTAATTTTTACACACACAATTTAATCGTTAAGTTTTGATACCCATTATGGAATCGTTCCATATAAAATTTTTAAACTTCCGCTGCACCGGGTATCAATTCTGATTGATCTGATCGCCGCGTTCTCCAACAGTGGTATCAGAGCCAGGTTGCTCAGATCAAGCGATTAAATTAATCGATTGTACCAAAATTTCTTAAGCCTCGGTTTTTGAAACAAAACAAATATTTTAAAATAAAAATTTTTTTTTTTTCGGGCAAAACCCCGGGCAGCGATTGGATCGCTGCCCGGGGGGGCAGCGATGGTCGCTGCCCAAGGCAGGGCAGCGATCGTCGCTGCCCTGGTGGCAGCCGGGCTGCCCGGCCCGAGCCCTTTGGGGCGCGGGCAGCCCGGGAGTGTCCAGGGCGGCCCGCGGAAAAAATTAATTTTTTAATTTTAAAATTAAATTTTAATATGTTAAAATTCTATTTTTGGTCCGATCGAAAATTGTTTTTGATTGGTCCACGAGGCGTCGGATCGAATTGTTCGAGTCCGAAAATTTTAAAATTGATTTTTGGATAAATTTGAATTTTTGGAAAATTTAAATATTTTATCCGTTAAATTGAATTTTGAAATTAATTATTTTTTGGTACAATTGATGATAAGATATGATCTTATGGATATATTGAGTAAAATATGATTTTATGTATAAAATTGGATTTTATAGATAAAATATGATTTTATTTGATAAAAAGATAAAATATGATTTTGTATGTAAAATAAGATTTTATCCTTTTAAATTTAAATTGCCATTGCATGTTATCCAATAAATTAATTTTGAATTAAATGTTATTGGATAAGGATGATCGATTTCCATGACCAATTTTGTAGGTGTATGTTAGGAATTTACATTTGTTTTTATTGTTGTTGAATTTATTAATGGGCCTGGTTTATGGCCCAATATGAATTGTCATATGTAATAAAAGTGGACTTGGTTTATGGCCCGTTCCCACCCCTTAAAAATGTATCCCCTACTTGTCATTGTTATTGCCCCGAGATTGCTGATAGCTCAGAGTTGAAGTATAATCTGTTCCTTCAAGGCCTTAACCCTGAGATCCATGACCGTGTGGCGGTTGGCGACGACATGTCCTATGAGGGCTTGGTGAGCCGTTGTCACCAGGCGGAGGACAACATTCGGCGGAACAGGTCTTTCCCTCAGTCGAGGCCTGCTAGTTCTTTGGGTCCCCGTGCCCAAACTTTCAAGAAGTCTGGATCTTCTTCTTCCTCTGGTTCTGGAGGTATTGTCCGTTATGGTAAGAAGGACAAGTGTGATCACTGTGGGAAGAACCATCCATCCGACAAGTGCCGTAGAGCTTCTGGAGCTTGTTTCCGTTGTGGAGAGACTGGTCATATCCGGAGAGATTGCCCAATGTCTGGGGGAGGTGGTTCTGGTTCTGGTTCAGGATCGGGTTCTCAGGCTACCGTACAGCAGAGGTCGCAGGGACAGTCTGCTGGGAGTTCTCATTTGAGGCCACGAGCTTCTGGTCAGGTGTTTGCACTGAGACATGATCAGGCTGTGGAGGAGAATGAGAAAGTCATCGCAGGTACATTTATGCTTTATGGTATACCTGCTCTTGTACTTATTGACACTGGTGCATCTCATTCCTTCATTTCTGCACGTTTTGTTAAGAGGCATAAGTTACCATGCATTGCACTAGACGTAGTGATGTCTGTTTCTACTCCAACGGGCCAATCTGCTTTGGCTAAGCGTCTAGTGATGGGTTGCCCTTTAGAGTTCGAAGGGAACATTCTGTTAGAGAATCTCATGGTCCTGGCGATGGACGACTTTGATTGCATTTTGGGAATAGATGTGTTGACTACCTATCGAGCTTCAGTGGACTGCTATCAGAGATTAGTACGCTTTCATCCGGAAGGGAGTGAGAGTTGGTTTTTCTATGGTGAGGGAGCGCGACCCCCGATGCCTTTGGTATCAGCTTTGAGAGCCTGTCGAGCTCTAGAGTTTGGCGGGGAAGGCTACCTTATCTATGCAGTTGATTTGTCCGCTGAGAGTATTGGGATAGAGAGCATTCCTGTTGTGGATGAATTTCCAGATGTATTTCCTGATGAGATTCCGGGTTTTCCTCCTGCTAGGGAAGTCGGGTTTGGCATAGAGTTGATGTCGAGTACTTCGCCTATTTCTAGAGCACCGTATTGTCTGGCTCCGTCAGAGATGCGTGAGTTGAAGAATCAGCTACAGGATCTTTTGGACAAGGGGTACATTCGTCCTAGTGTATCTCCTTGGGGAGCTCCTGTTCTCTTCCTGAAGAAGAAGGATGGGTCGTTGCGGCTGTGCATTGACTATCGGCAGCTGAATCGAGTCACTGTGAAGAACAAGTATCCGTTGCCTCGTATTGATGACTTTTTTGACCAGCTGCAGGGCACATCAATTTACTCCAAGATTGACTTGAGATCTGGGTATCATCAGTTGAGAGTCCGTGATCAGGACGTAGCCAAGACTGCATTCCGTACTCGCTATGGCCATTACGAGTTCCTAGTGATGCCATTTGGTTTGACTAATGCGCCGGCTATATTCATGGATCTGATGAACCGTGTCTTCAGGGAGTATTTGGACAAGTTTGTTGTGGTCTTCATTGACGACATCCTAGTTTATTCGCGTAATACGGAAGAGCATGTTTCTCACTTGCGGTTAGTACTGCAGACTCTTCGAGATGAGCAGTTGTACGCCAAGATGAACAAGTGTGAGTTCTGGATGGATAGAGTGGTCTTTCTTGGCCATATCATATCCAGGGAGGGGATTTCTGTTGATCCAAGCAAGATTGAAGCGGTACTTAATTGGTCGCGTCCGACGACAGTTGCTGAGATCCGTAGTTTTCTGGGTCTAGCAGGGTATTATCGTCGCTTCATTCTGAACTTCTCTCAGTTAGCTCGACCGTTGACGCAGCTTACCCGCAAGGGTGTGGATTTTGAGTGGTCCTCCGAGTGTGAGGAGAATTTCCGTGAGCTTCGACGGCGGTTGAGTTTTGCGCCGGTGTTAGCATTACCGTCAGGATCTGGAGGGTATGTAGTTTACACGGATGCTTCTCTTCAGGGGTTAGGTTGTGTCCTGACTCAGAATGGGCATGTGATCGCATACGCTTCTAGACAGCTGAAGCTTCACGAGGACAACTACCCAGTCCATGATTTGGAGTTAGCAGCCATTGTGTTCGCTTTGAAGATCTGGCGTCATTATCTGTATGGCGAGAAATTTGAGATCTTCACCGACCATAAGAGTCTCAAGTATTTGTTCACTCAGGCGGAGTTGAACATGAGGCAGAGACGTTGGATGGACTTGCTTAAGGACTATGATTGCTAGATTAAGTACCATCCGGGAGCTGCTAATCTCACCGCTGATGCTTTGAGTCGCAAGGTGCGATTATCCGCACTTCAGACTTGTTCGATGTCTAGTGCAATCAGTGACTATTGTACTTCAGGTTATACCTTCAAGCATAAGAAAGGTATGCAGAGTATCCAGATGTTTGCGATATTATCTGAGCCAGCCTTGTACTCGCGGATCCGAGATGCTCAGATGTCTGATTCGAAGACCCAGCGTTTAGCTCGTCTAGCTAACGAGGGTAGCTCGTCTGGATTTCACTATCAGTCATATGGCTTTCTGTGTTTGTCTGGTAGGCTTGTGATTCCACAGGATGAAGAGTTGCGAGAGGAGATTTTATCTCAGGCACATCGCACTAAGTTGAGTATTCATCCTGGGAGCAACAAGATGTACAAGGACCTACGTACTCGTTTCTGGTGGAAGGGAATGAAACGCAGTGTTTATCAGTTTGTTTCGAGATGTTTGGTGTGTCAACAGGTCAAGGCAGAGCACCGACGACCTGGAGGATTGCTTCACAGTCTGCCTATTCCTGAATGGAAATGGGAGTTTATCACAACGGACTTTGTGACCCATTTGCCGGTATCCCCGAGGAACTGTGATGCTATCTGGGTTGTGGTGGACCGACTCACCAAGTCAGCGCATTTCATTGCCTATAGCCGAGAGTACTCTGTGGATCGCATGGCACGGATGTACATTCAGGAGATCGTCCGACTTCATGGAGTGCCTGTGAGCATTGTCAGCGATCGGGACCCCAGGTTTACTTCTAGATTCTGGGGGAGTGTTCAGCGTGCGATGGGTACTACTCTCAGTTTGAGTACAGCCTATCATCCGGAGACTGATGGCCAGTCAGAGCGCACTATCCGTACGTTAGAGGATATGCTTAGAGCGTGCGTCATGGATTTTGGTTCAGCCTGGCAGGATCATTTGCAGTTGATCGAGTTCGCTTACAACAACAGCTATCACACTAGTATTGGGATGGCACCTTTTGAAGCGTTGTATGGGCGACGTTGTCGTACTCCACTCTTCTGGGAAGAAGTGGGGGAGAGACAGGCTGAAGGACCGAAGTTTATCCAGCAGGCGATAGACATTGTTGATCAGATCAAGAAACGGATTAAGACTGCACAGGATCGTCAGGCCAGTTATGCTAATATCAAGCGTAGGCCCTTGCAGTTCGAGGTCGGGGAGAAAGTGTTTCTGAGAGTGTCACCTTTCCGCAAGATTCTCAGATTTGGCCTTAAGGGCAAGTTGTCTCCCAGATTTATCGGTCCGTTTGAGATCTTGGAGAGCATTGGCGATTTGGCTTATCGACTAGCTTTGCCACCGCATCTATCTAGTATTCACGATGTGTTCCATGTATCTCTGTTGCGACGGTATGTGGCGGATGAATCTCATATTCTGCAGCGGTCTGAGGTTCAGATAGACAAGGATTTGACTTATGTTGAGAAACCTCTTCGTATCCTGGATTATAAGGATAAGGTTTTACGGAACAAAGTCATTCCTTTGGTTTTAGTTCAGTGGCAGCGCCGAGGCACTGATGAAGCTACGTGGGAGCTTAAGGATAGGATGCGTAAAGACCATCCTGAGTTGTTTTGATTTCATTCTTTAAGTTGTATTCAGTTGCAAACTCTGTAAACGTTTGATTTGAATAAAGAATGTTTCTGATTTCTGTATTTGCGTTCGGTACTTAAGATCTGATTTCGAGGACGAAATATCTTAAGTGGGGGAGAATGTAGTAGCCCGTACCCTAATTGAGTAATTAAAGGAATTAATCATAATTACTTGGTTAGAGTTCGGAAGCTCCGAAGGTGAGATCGGAAGCTCCGATCAGGATCGGAAGCTCCAAACAGGATCGGAAGCTCCGATCGGTATTACGTCAGGCATGACGTGTGGTTGGATCGGAAGCTCCGATCAGGACCGGAAGCTCCGATCACCCCTATCCGGAGTCAAAAAGTGATATTTTGACATGTGGCAGATCAGGATCTTCGGAAGCTCCGATGGCAGGATCGGACGTTCCGATCGAGGTTCGGACGTTCCGATCAAGGATCGGAAGTTCCGATCGTTGTCTATAAATAGAAGGCCGAGACTTCACTTTCATTTGCCAATTCCGAGTTCTCCTTTCCTTTATAGTCCTTTTGGAGCTGTTCTAGTCTTCTTAGGCTTGGTCCGGAGGTCGGCGAGGCGTTCGGTAGTCGTAGCGGAGTTGTGCCCAAGTTCTGGAGGCATCGACATCAAAGGGCTAACGACGGACGAAGATATAGCTTTTGCTTCCTATAAATATTTAGGAGTATGCAATAGCTTAGTTAAGGCTTTTAGAGCACTTTAATGATAGTAGTATCATTTGGCAGTGTAGAGCAGACTATAGGCGTGGACCTAGAGTTGGTAGAGCTTGCACTGTATTGAGGTACGAAAGTACTATTCGAGATATCCTGACTAAGTATGCATGTATTATGTGACTGCATGATTTATATGCCATGATATTATGCTGCATTCATTTGCATCTTGCTGTATCTCCTTCGAGACGTCTGTAGTAGGGTTGTACCCTATCCTGTTAGTGGATGGACTTCCATCGATTTGGGTCCGGCGTATCCACGGTTATCTCGGTATGGGAGCCACCTCCTGAAGCGACGGCACAGCGTGCTACATACCAGGGCCCGGTCTGTCTCTGTTATCTGATCCTTGACCTCGAGTCTATAGGGAGTTCACTTTGCATGCATGTATACTCATACTCTCGCACTGAGCGTTTTATGCTCACGTCTCGTACTCTGTATTTTCTGGACACCCTATTCCATGGGGCAGGTTTGCGATTGGACGAGGAGGGTGGATCCAGGAGGAGCTAGCCAGTGGTTGGCCAGCTGGAGCTTCGCTTAGGTTTTATTATTGTTGTTTGGGTTTATACAGCTATTCGATTTGGTTGTATAATATTGGATAATTACAGATTCCTTTACTTGGGATTGTATAATGTTATTGGATTCCGCAGTTTTATTCTGATATCTGTTTAATTAAGTTAATTGCATGCATAAGTTCTGTTTAGTAGGTGATCCGGGTAAGGGTCACTACAGATTAATTATCCGTTCGTGGACCTGATTGAAGAACAGTTCGTCCATCAGTTCCAGGGATATACAACAAGAGCAGAGCAATCTGTTGGTGTCCATAATCTCAATTCGAGATTGGAGGTAAAAATTTATAATTGTTATTTAATTTTTACACACACAATTTAATCGTTAAGTTTTGATACCCATTATGGAATCGTTCCATATAAAATTTTTAAACTTCCACTGCACCGGGTATCAATTCTGATTGATCTGATCGCCGCGTTCTCCAACAGTGGTATCAGAGCCAGGTTGCTCAGATCAAGCGATTAAATTAATCGATTGTACAAAAAATTTTTAAGCCTCGGTTTTTGAAACAAAATAAATATTTTAAAATAAATTTTTTTTTTTTTCGTGCAAAACCCCGGGCAGCGATTGGATCGCTGCCCGGGGGGGCAGCGATGGTCGCTGCCCAGGGCAGGGCAGCGCCGTGCGCTGCCCATGGGCAGCGATCGTCGCTGCCCTGGTGGCAGCCGGGCTGCCCGGCCCGAGCCCTTTGGGGCGCGGGCAGCCCGGGAGTGTCCAGGGCGGCCCGTGGAAAAAATTAATTTTTTAATTTTAAAATTAAATTTTAATATGTTAAAATTCTATTTTTGGTCCGATCGAAAATTGTTTTTGATTGGTCCACGAGGCGTCGGATCGAATTGTTCGAGTCCGAAAATTTTTAAATTGATTTTTGGATAAATTTGAATTTTTGGAAAATTTAAATATTTTATCCGTTAAATTGAATTTTGAAATTAATTATTTTTTGGTACAATTGATGATAAGATATGATCTTATGGATATATTAAGTAAAATATGATTTTATGTATAAAATTGGATTTTATAGATAAAATATGATTTTATTTGATAAAAAGATAAAATATGATTTTGTATGTAAAATAAGATTTTATCCTTTTAAATTTAAATTACCATTGCATGTTATCCAATAAATTAATTTTGAATTAAATGTTATTGGATAAGGATGATCGATTTCCATGACCAATTTTGTAGGTGTATGTTAGGAATTTACATTTTTTTTTATTGTTGTTGGATTTATTAATGGTCCTGGTTTATGGCCCAATATGAATTGTCATATGTAATAAAAGTGGGCTTGGTTTATGGCCCGTTCCCACCCCTTAAAAATGTATCCCCTACTTGTCATTGTTATTGCCCCGAGATTGCTGATAGCTCAGAGATGAAGTATAATCTGTTCCTTCAGGGCCTTAACCCTGAGATCTATGACCGTGTGGCGGTTGGCGACGACATGTCCTATGAGGCCTTGGTGAGCCGTTGTCACCAGGTGGAGGACAGCATTCGGCGGAACAGGTCTTTCCCTCAGTCGAGGCCTGCTAGTTCTTTGGGTCCCCGTGCCCAAACTTTCAAGAAGTCTGGATCTTCTTCTTCCTCTGGTTCTGGAGGTATTGTCCGTTATGGTAAGAAGGACAAGTGTGATCACTGTGGGAAGAACCATCCATCCAACAAGTGCCGTAGAGCTTCTGGAGCTTGTTTCCGTTGTGGAGAGACTGGTCATATCCGGAGAGATTGCCCAATGTCTGGGGGAGGTGGTTCTGGTTCTGGTTCAGGATCGGTTTCTCAGGCTACCGTACAGCAGAGGTTGCAGGGACAGTCTGCTGGGAGTTCTCATTTGAGGCCACGAGCTTCTGGCCAGGTGTTTGCACTGAGACATGATCAGGCTGTGGAGGAGAATGAGAAAGTCATCGCAGGTACATTTATGTTTTATGGTATACCTGCTCTTGTACTTATTGACACTGGTGCATCTCATTCCTTCATTTCTGCACGTTTTGTTAAGAGGCATAAGTTACCATGCATTGCACTAGACGTAGTGATGTCTGTTTCTACTCCAACGGGCCAATCTGCTTTGGCTAAGCGTCTAGTGATGGGTTGCCCTTTAGAGTTCGAAGGGAACATTCTGTTAGCGAATCTCATGGTCCTGGCGATGGACGACTTTGATTGCATTCTGGGAATAGATGTGTTGACTACCTATCGAGCTTCAGTGGACTGCTATCAGAGATTAGTACGCTTTCATCCGGAAGGGAGTGAGAGTTGGTTTTTCTATGGTGAGGGAGCGCGACCCCCGATGCCTTTGGTATCAGCTTTGAGAGCCTGTCGAGCTCTAGAGTCTGGCGGGGAAGGCCACCTTATCTATGCAGTTGATTTGTCCGCTGAGAGTATTGGGATAGAGAGCATTCCTGTTGTGGATGAATTTCCAGATGTATTTCCTGATGAGATTCCGGGTTTTCCTCCTGCTAGGGAAGTCGAGTTTGGCATAGAGTTGATGCCGAGTACTTCGCCTATTTCTAGAGCACCGTATCGTCTGGCTCCGTCAGAGATGCGTGAGTTGAAGAATCAGCTACAGGATCTTTTGGACAAGGGGTACATTCGTCCTAGTGTATCTCCTTGGGGAGCTCCTGTTCTCTTCGTGAAGAAGAAGGATGGGTCGTTGCGGCTGTGCATTGACTATCGGCAGCTGAATCGAGTCACTGTGAAGAACAAGTATCCGTTGCCTCGTATTGATGACTTGTTTGACCAGCTGCAGGGCACATCAATTTACTCCAAGATTGACTTGAGATCTGGGTATCATCAGTTGAGAGTCCGTGATCAGGACGTAGCCAAGACTGCGTTCCGTACTCGCTATGGCCATTACGAGTTTCTAGTGATGCCATTTGGTTTGACTAATGCGCCGGCTATATTCAGGGATCTGATGAACCGTGTCTTCAGGGAGTATTTGGACAAGTTTGTCATGGTCTTCATTGACGACATCCTAGTTTATTCGCGTAATACGGAAGAGCATGTTTCTCACTTGCGGTTAGTACTGCAGACTCTTCGAGATGAGCAGTTGTACGCCAAGATGAACAAGTGTGAGTTTTGGATGGATAGAGTGGTCTTTCTTGGCCATATCATATCCAGGGAGGGGATTTCTGTTGATCCAAGCAAGATTGAAGCAGTACTTAATTGGTCGCGTCCGACGACAGTTGCTGAGATCCGTAGTTTTCTGGGTCTAGCAGGGTATTATCGTCGCTTCATTCTGAACTTCTCTCAGTTAGCTCGACCTTTGACGCAGCTTACCCGCAAGGGTGTGGATTTTGAGTGGTCCTCCGAGTGTGAGGAGAATTTCCGTGAGCTTCGACGGCGGTTGACTTCTGCGCCGGTGTTAGCATTACCGTCAGGATCTGGAGGGTATGTAGTTTACACGGATGCTTCTCTTCAGGGGTTAGGTTGTGTCCTGACTCAGAATGGGCATGTGATCGCATACGCTTCTAGACAGCTGAAGCTTCACGAGGACAACTACCCAGTCCATGATTTGGAGTTAGCAGCCATTGTGTTCGCCTTTGAAGATCTGGCGTCATTATCTGTATGGCGAGAAATTTGAGATCTTCACCGACCATAAGATTCTCAAGTATTTGTTCACTCAGGCGGAGTTGAACATGAGGCAGAGACGTTGGATGGACTTGCTTAAGGACTATGATTGCTAGATTAAGTACCATCCGGGAGCTGCTAATCTCACCGCTGATGCTTTGAGTCGCAAGGTGCGATTATCCGCACTTCAGACTTGTTCGATGTCTAGTGCAATCAGTGAATGTTGTACTTCAGGTTATACATTCAAGCATAAGAAAGGTATGCAGAGTATCCAGATGTTTGCGATATTATCTGAGCCAGCCTTGTACTCGCGGATCCGAGATGCTCAGATGTCTGATTCGAAGACCCAGCGTTTAGCTCGTCTAGCTAACGAGGGTAGCTCGTCTGGATTTCACTATCAGTCATATGGCTTTCTGTGTTTGTCTGGTAGGCTTGTGATTCCACAGGATGAAGAGTTGCGAGAGGAGATTTTATCTCAGGCACATCGCACTAAGTTGAGTATTCATCCTGGGAGCAACAAGATGTACAAGGACCTACGTACTCGTTTCTGGTGGAAGGGAATGAAACGCAGTGTTTATCAGTTTGTTTCGAGATGTTTGGTGTGTCAACAGGTCAAGGCAGAGCACCGACGACCTGGAGGATTGCTTCACAGTCTGCCTATTCCTGAATGGAAATGGGAGTTTATCACAACGGAATTTGTGACCCATTTGCCGGTATCCCCGAGGAACTGTGATGCTATCTGGGTTGTGGTGGACCGACTCACCAAGTCAGCGCATTTCATTGCCTATAGCCGAGAGTACTCTGTGGATTGCATGGCACAGATGTACATTCAGGAGATCGTCCGACTTCATGGAGTGCCTGTGAGCATTGTCAGCGATCGGGACCCCAGGTTTACTTCTAGATTCTGGGGGAGTGTTCAGCGTGCGATGGGTACTACTCTCAGTTTGAGTACAGCCTATCATCCGGAGACTGATGGTCAGTCAGAGCGCACTATCCGTACGTTAGAGGATATGCTTAGAGCGTGCGTCATGGATTTTGGTTCAGCCTGGCAGGATCATTTGCAGTTGATCGAGTTCGCTTACAACAACAGCTATCACACTAGTATTGGGATGGCACCTTTTGAAGCGTTGTATGGGCGACGTTGTCGTACTCCACTCTTCTGGGAAGAAGTGGGGGAGAGACAGGCTGAAGGACCGGAGTTTATCCAACAGGCGATAGACATTGTTGATCAGATCAAGAAACGGATTAAGACTGCACAGGATCGTCAGGCCAGTTATGCTAATATCAAGCGTAGGCCCTTGCAGTTCGAGGTCGGGGAGAAAGTGTTTCTGAGAGTGTCACCTTTCCGCAAGATTCTCAGATTTGGCCTTAAGGGCAAGTTGTCTCCCAGATTTATCGGTCCGTTTGAGATCTTGGAGAGCATTGGCGATTTGGCTTATCGACTAGCTTTTCCACCGCATCTATCTAGTATTCACGATGTGTTCCATGTATCTCTGTTGCGACGGTATGTGGCGGATGAATCTCATATTCTGCAGCGGTCTGAGGTTCAGATAGACAAGGATTTGACTTATGTTGAGAAACCTCTTCGTATCCTGGATTATAAGGATAAGGTTTTACGGAACAAAGTCATTCCTTTGGTTTTAGTTCAGTGGTAGCGCCGAGGCACTGATGAAGCTACGTGGGAGCTTGAGGATAGGATGCGTAAAGACCATCCTGAGTTGTTTTGATTTCATTCTTTAAGTTGTATTCAGTTGCAAACTCTGTAAACGTTTGATTTGAATAAAGAATGTTTCTGATTTCTGTATTTGCATTCGGTACTTAAGATCTGATTTCGAGGACGAAATATCTTAAGTGGGGGAGAATGTAGTAGCCCGTACCCTAATTGAGTAATTAAAGGAATTAATCATAATTACTTGGTTAGAGTTCGGAAGCTCCGAAGGTGAGATCGGAAGCTCCGATCAGGATCGGAAGCTCCGAACAGGATCGGAAGCTCCGATCGGTATTACGTCAGGCATGACGTGTGGTTGGATCGGAAGCTCCGATCACCCCTATCCGGAGTCAACAAGTGATATTTTGACACGTGGTAGATCAGGATCTTCGGAAGCTCCGATGGCAGGATCGGACGTTCCGATCGAGGTTCGGACGTTCCGATCAAGGATCGGAAGTTCCGATCGTTGTCTATAAATAGAAGGCCGAGACTTCACTTTCATTTGCCAATTCCGAGTTCTCTTTTCCTTTCTAGTCCTTTTGGAGCTGTTCTAGTCTTCTTAGGCTTGGTCCGGAGGTCGGCGAGGCGTTCGGTAGTCGTAGCGGAGTTGTGCCCAAGTTCTGGAGGCATCGACATCAAAGGGCTAACGACGGACGAAGGTATAGCTTTTGCTTCCTATAAATATTTAGGAGTATGCAATAGCTTAGTTAAGGCTTTTAGAGCACTTTAATGATAGTAGTATCATTTGGCAGTGTAGAGCAGACTATAGGCGTGAACCTAGAGTTGGTAGAGCTTGCACTGTATTGAGGTACAAAAGTACTATTCGAGATATCCTGACTGAGTATGCATGTATTATGTGACTGCATGATTTATATGCCATGATATTATGCTGCATTCATTTGCATCTTGCTGTATCTCCTTCGAGACGTCTGTAGTAGGGTTGTACCCTATCCTGTTAGTGGATGGACTTCCATCGATTTGGGTCCGGCGTATCCACGGTTATCTCGGTATGGGAGCCACCTCCTGAAGCGACGGCACAGCGTGCTACATACCAGGGCCCGGTCTGTCTCTGTTATCTGATCCTTGACCTCGAGTCTATAGGGAGTTCACTTTGCATGCATGTATACTCATACTCTCGCACTGAGCGTTTTATGCTCACGTCTCGTACTCTATATTTTCTGGACACCCTATTCCATGGGGCAGGTTTGCGATTGGACGAGGAGGGTGGATCCAGGAGGAGCTAGCCAGTGGTTGGCCAGCTGGAGATTCGCTTAGGTTTTATTACTGTTGTTTGGGTTTATACAGCTATTCGATTTGGTTGTATAATATTGGATAATTACAGATTCCTTTACTTGGGATTGTATAATGTTATTGGATTCCGCAGTTTTATTCTGATATCTGTTTAATTAAGTTAATTGCATGCATAAGTTCTGTTTAGTAGGTGATCCGGGTAAGGGTCACTACAGATTAATTATCCGTTCGTGGACCTGATTGAAGAACAGTTCGTCCATCAGTTCCAGGGATATACAACAAGAGCAGAGCAATCTGTCGGTGTCCATAATCTCAATTCGAGATTGGAGGTAAAAATTTATAATTGTTATTTAATTTTTACACACACAATTTAATCGTTAAGTTTTGATACCCATTATGGAATCGTTCCATATAAAATTTTTAAACTTCCGCTGCACCGGGTATCAATTCTGATTGATCTGATCGCCGCGTTCTCCAACAGTGGTATCAGAGCCAGGTTGTTCAGATCAAGCGATTAAATTAATCGATTGTACAAAAATTTTTTAAGCCTCGGTTTTTGAAACAAAATAAATATTTTAAAATAAATTTTTTTTTTTTCGGGCAAAACCCCGGGCAGCGATTGGATCGCTGCCCGGGGGGGCAGCGATGGTCGCTGCCCAGGGCAGGGCAGCGCCGTGCGCTGCCCATGGGCAGCGATCGTCGCTGCCCTGGTGGCAGCCGGGCTGCCCGGCCCGAGCCCTTTGGGGCGCGGGCAGCCCGGGAGTGTCCAGGGCGGCCCGCGGAAAAAATTAATTTTTTAATTTTAAAATTAAATTTTAATATGTTAAAATTCTATTTTTGGTCCGATCGAAAATTGTTTTTGATTGGTCCACGAGGCGTCAGATCGAATTGTTCGAGTCCGAAAATTTTAAAATTGATTTTTGGATAAATTTTAATTTTTGAAAAATTTAAATATTTTATCCGTTAAATTGAATTTTGAAATTAATTATTTTTTGGTACAATTGATGATAAGATATGATCTTATGGATATATTGAGTAAAATATGATTTTATGTATAAAATTGGATTTTATAAATAAAATATGATTTTATTTGATAAAAAGATAAAATATGATTTTGTATGTAAAATAAGATTTTATCCTTTTAAATTTAAATTGCCATTGCATGTTATCCAATAAATTAATTTTGAATTAAATGTTATTGGATAAGGATGATCGATTTCCATGACCAATTTTGTAGGTGTATGTTAGGAATTTACATTTGTTTTTATTGTTGTTGGATTTATTAATGGGCCTGGTTTATGGCCAAATATGAATTGTCATATGTAATAAAAGTGGGCTTGGTTTATGGCCCGTTCCCACCCCTTAAAAATGTATCCCCTACTTGTCATTGTTATTTATTGTAAATACATTAGATTTAGTGGGAGATGAAGATTTGAAGATGGAGGTGGGCCCAGCAGACAATAAAGACAGAAGAAATGTAAATTGGAAGCACAATGTAATAGGATTGCATTGCATACTGCATATTACCTAGGATTGGACTAAGACTCGTGATTGGCAACCACGGGTCGATTAGAAATGGAATCGATCATCCTATATAATATGTGATATTATTGTTGTATGCATGTTTTAGACAAAATTTTGTGAATCCGGCAAGCATACAAAACTTTTTAAAAATGATGAGACAAATTTTCAAAATTAAAATCCCTCATTTTAAATATGATTTAAAATTGATATCAAGATAAATAAAGGAAATTTAAATTTGTTTAAATATTCCTACCTTCCATCAACGATCAATGTATGAGATGCTACCCGCGGATACGGTCCGGCTCATATTATTGGGGGGGCCCGTTCGTCGGAAAGCTGTACATTGGATCGACACATGTTGTAAGTTGGGTGAAACTCCCATGGGATCGGCTCATATTATTGGGGGATCCACATGGCGACCGTCCATCACAACTTAATATTGATGGGTCATCTTGACATGTCACAATAAACGGCGTCATATTATTGGGCCCTTATTGGACATGAAGTAAAAACATGGAGGTTGCTTTGGAAGCAATTCGGCTCTACCTTTTGAAAATTATGGTTGGCTGATATTATTCGGGACCATAGATTGTCAATTGGACTCCATGTTCTCACTAAGGAAAACAGTTTCCCGTTTTCACTAGAGGGTAGTGAAATCGTTAAAATAGTGGGAGTGAGATTCATAAAATAAATTTTGCCTATTTTATGTCTTAGTAAATTACTTAAACAATCACTGATATTTGTCTGTTTCTTTTCAGTATTTCATAAAGATGAATTCGCGTAATCCACTTTTCTCGATCCTCGAACAAAATAAATTGACTGACGCAAACTATACGGAATGGTTCCGTAAGTTGAAGATTGTCTTGACTTCGGAGAAGATGCTCTACGTGTTAGAAAAATCTCCTCCGAAGGAAGCACCAGCTGACATAAGTCCGGAAGAGTTAGCCAAACTTGATACATGGTGGGACCATGATATCAAGGCCAAATGCTATATGCAAGCCTCGATGTCTGATGAACTCCATAGGCGATTTGAGGACACCGTGAATGCTGCTGACATTCACGTATAACTCAAGGAACTTTTTGGGGCTCAATCGAGGGCTGAAAGGTTCGCTAATGTAAAGGAGCTAATGACGTGTCGCATGCGTGAAGGGACTTCGGTCCGTGATCATGAAAACGATCTATATAACTTAAAACTAAAAGACGTTCCAATAAATTATGTTGATAAACCGGCAACAAAAAACAAAAGAAAAATCGATAGTCAAAACCCGGCAAACCTTTGGCATGCTAGGCTAGGTCATATTTCCTCAAGGAGGATGAACAAGCTAGTGGGAGAGGGCATGTTTGATATGTCTGATATTAACTCTCTACCTACTTGTGAATCCTGCCTGAAAGGAAAAATGACTAAATCTCTTTTTAAGGGGAAACCTGAGCGTAGTCAAAATCTGTTGGATTTGATCCATACAGATGTTTGTGGTCCATTTAGAGTTGGTACTCAATATGGCCACACCTACTTCATTACCTTTACTGATGATTATTCAAGGTATGGGTATTTATATTTAATGAAATATAAGTCTGAAGCATTTGAAAAGTTCAAAGAATTCAAGGCTGAAGTAGAAAACAAGCTAGGTAAAAGTATTAAAGCACTTCGATCGGATCGAGGTGGAGAATACTTAAGTACCGAGTTTTTGGACTATCTAAAAGAGAATGGGATTCTCTCTCAGTGGACTCCTCCTATGACACCACAGCTGAATGGTGTATCGGGGCTTCGTAATCAAACTTTGTTGGACATGGTTCGATCCATGATGAGCTTCACTGAGCTTCCACCTTCGTTTTGGGGCTATGCGCTTGAAACGGCGGTATTGTTGTTTAACAACGTCCACACTAAAGCAGTGGACAAAACACCATACGAGTTATGGAACGGCAAAGCTCCTAAGTATTCGTACTTGAGGATTTGGGGATGTCCTGCTTACGTGAAGCACACAGTGGGAGATAAGTTGGATAGTCGATCCACCTTATGTTATTTTGTAGGGTATCCGAAATTCAATCGGATATTATTTCTATTATCCTGCTGAAACAAAGGTGTTTGTTTCAAGGAATGCCACCTTCTTGGAGAAGGAGTTCTTATTGGATAAGAAAGGCGAGATGATGGAACTCGAAGAAATTCGAGAAGAACCCGAAATACAAAATAACGATCCTACACCTCAGGAACCATTGATTGACACGCCTGTACCTAGAAGATCCGAGAGGACTTCTAGACCTCCTATTCGATATGGTCTTCTTCTTGAAGGGGATCAAGATGAACCCGATGTTGGATGTGATCCAAGAAACTTCAAGGAAGCAATTTCTGATGCGGATTGAAATTTATGGCTTGAAGCTATGCAGTCGAAAATAGATTCGATGCATACAAACCAAGTTTGGTCTTTAGTAGATCCTCCCGATGGAATTGTTCCAATAGGGTGTAAATGGATCTACAAGAGAAAGCTTGGGCCTGATGGTAAGGTATTGACCTACAAGGCGCGATTGGTGGCGAAAGGTTATACTCAAAGACAAGGAGTTGACTATGATGAAACCTTTTCACCAGTTGCAATGTTCAAGTCCATAAGAATCCTTATTGCCATAGCTGCTTGGTATGACTATGAGATATGACAAATGGATGTGAAGACTGCTTTTCTTAATGGAGACATTAAGAAAGAAATCTATATGAAGCAGCCTGAGGGGTACACATCCATGGGAAGCGAGCATAAGGTATGCAAGCTTCAGAGATCAATTTATGGTCTAAAACAAGCATCAAGAAGTTGGAACCAGAAATTTGATGAAACAATAAAGGATTTTGGTTTCATCAAGAACCCGGAGGAACCATGCGTGTACAAGAAAGTAGTTAAGGATGCTGTGACATTCTTAGTACTTTATGTTGATGACATCCTACTCATTGGGAATGACGTAGGGATGTTGCAGTCAACAAAGATATAGTTATCAGGTAGATTCTCGATTTAGGATTTGGGTGAGGCATCCTATATTCTAGGGATACAGATCTATAGAAATAGATCTAAGAGAATGATAGGACTCACTCAATCAACCTACATAGACACCATATTGAAACGGTTTTCAATGGATGGGTCCAAGAGAGGACATCTACCCATGTGTCATGGAGTTTCTCTATCCAAGTCTATGTGTCCCAAGACTGATGAAGAGATAGAGAAAATGACACATGTACCATATGCGTCAGCCATAGGTAGTATCATGTATGGGATGATATCTACCAGACCGGATGTAGCATTTGCTCTGAGTGTCACGAGCAGATATCAAGCTAATCCCGGTCAAATGCATTGGAAAGCCGTGAAGGACATTCTTAAGTACTTACGAAGGACTAAGAATATGTTCATGGTATATGGAGGAAGAGAACTAAAATTGGAAGGCTATACCGACTCTAGCTTCCAAAGTGACGTGGATGACTCGAACTCAACCTCTGGATTTGTGTTCATGCTCAATGGCGGTGCTGTCTCTTGGAAGAGTTCCAAGCAGGACACCACAGCGGATTCCACCACTGAGGCAGAATACATTGCAGCATCAGCTGCTGCTAAAGAGGCCGTTTGGATGAGGAATTTCGTCCAAGAGTTGGGCGTTATTCCTGAAGTTGTTGGTCCAGTCCCGGTGTACTGTGACAACACGGGTGCCGTTGCTCAGGCAAAGGAACCAAGGTCTCATCAAAGATCCAAACACGTACTGAGGAAATACCACATCATCCGGGAGATTGTGGAAAGAGGAGACATCACTGTCGAAAGAGTGGCCTCTGCAGACAATATCGCTGATCCACTTACTAAGCCCTTTCCAGGACCATTATTTGACAAACATCGCGAAACAATGAGTCTACGTAGTATGACTAGTTGGCTATAGGGCAAGTGGGAGATTGAAAGAGTGGGTGCCCGGTGAGCCAACTTGTGGCTAAGGGCTTTGATGACTCTTTGTATAAACAATCTTTTGTTTAATATAATTTACACTTTTATTAATGGCAATGACTTTATCTTTCTTCATATTGTTATATTGTGATATACTATTGTTGTTTTGATAAAGACCTTGAATATACTATAGTGTATGTAAGATGTGGTAGAACATGGGGATGTCTATCATGAAACACATTTTATAGTCACTGTATATTCTAAACTGTTCCTAGTCGATTGAGCCGTCCGATAATAAGGATAAGGATCGCTCGAGTTTGAGACTAGCATTTGCGATGCAGAGTACCACGTTTCATTGGTAAGGAACATAGAGATGTTCGAAGCATGCAAATGGATATTCATACGATGAATGATCGAACTACCCTATCCGGACTTTCCAAGTGGTTATCACTTATCGAGTGGATAAAGTCCGCGGTTTTGGTTGTACACCATTAGTCCTTACTACTTGAAACATCATTGAGACTCTATATGCTAGTACTGTGCTTTGACTCGTTTACCGACTCTATTGGGGTCATCAAGTGTCGGGATTGGGTACAGTTACAACACATATAGGAGTCGATGCTTTGTTGTCAAGGATTCACCACATACTTGCGAGTGTGGATATCCTATGCGATCTGAGGAGATATTAGT
The DNA here is from genome assembly GCF_033568475.1 of Henckelia pumila. NCBI lineage: Eukaryota > Viridiplantae > Streptophyta > Magnoliopsida > Lamiales > Gesneriaceae > Henckelia > Henckelia pumila. Next base: position 33,755,313 of record NC_133120.1, on the reverse strand, counting down.
GTGACGAATCTCTGGCCAGAGTACATGATGTGTTTTAAGAAATGGTTTCTTAGTAACACATGCGATGTCACTATTTGATCTTCAAGATGTATTGCATAGTTATCGAATCTCGAACGACTCTCGATATACCAATGGTTGTTGATTCGATCGGGATATATGGATGAAGGGACCGTACTGTATGCTAACCAAAATCTATTGGTTCTTGCAGGCACTCTCAGTGATACCTATGGAATCATGGGGCGATGTTGCTAGACGCTCTTACCATGATTCGATGGGCAAGTCGGAAATTGTTGTTCCGAGACACAAGGAGTTGTGAGCCCACGGCTAGCTGTATCCCTGAACCATTGAGGGTCACACAGAGTAATGGATTTTTAATTCCCGTTGAGATAGTTAAATTTAAAGAGTTAAATTTAATGAACAAAGAAGTTGGACTTCTTAATTAAGAGTAGAGGAGTAAGATTTCCTAAAATGACATAGGGATGGGCATTTTTGGAAATCACTGAATTCGGATTCAGAAAAATTTATCTTGACTTTAAAAGGTGCAGAAATGGTTTCTGTGCACATTGGTGAAATCGGTTTATCAATCGGAGTCATGATGAATTTTATATTAATTTCTGAACATGCGGGCTTTGCTTGTCGGGCTTGAACTTATGACTAATGGGCCCTAAGCTGTTATCGGCCTACATTATAAATAAGTTATTGCAGTACAGAAATTAGATACAACAGGTCACAATTTTCGAAAACCTAGTTATTTTCTCTCAAAAGTGGCTGCCCCCCTCCCTCTCTACTAGGGAAAATCCAGCTTGTGAATTTTGAATTATAGTTTGGTTTAACGGATCAAATTCGTTAATTCTCTTCGTAGAAACTTCTGATAGATTTTCTAGTGCAATGTATCAGAGGGATTAATTATCCGTTCGTGGACCTGATTGAAGAACAGTTCGTCCATCAGTTCCAGGGATATACAACAAGAGCAGAGCAATCTGTTGGTGTCCATAATCTCGATTAGAGATTGGAGGTAAAAATTTATAATTGTTATTTAATTTTTACACACACAATTTAATCGTTAAGTTTTGATACCCATTATGGAATCGTTCCATATAAAATTTTTAAACTTCCGCTGCACCGGGTATCAATTCTGATTCTGATCGCCGCGTTCTCCAACAGATAGGTAGTCAACAAATCTATTCCCAGAATGCAATCAAAGTCGTCCATCGCCAGGACCATGAGATTCGCTAACAGAATGTTCCCTTCGAACTATAAAGGGCAACCCATCACTAGACGCTTAGCCAAAGCTGATTGGCCCGTCGGAGTAGAAACAGACATCACTACGTCTAGTGCAATGCATGGTAACTTGTGCCTCTTAACAAAACGTGCAGAAATGAAGGAATGAGATGCACCAGTTTCAATAAGTACAAGAGCAGGTATACCATAAAGCAGAAATGTACATGCGATGACTTTCTCATTCTCCTCCACAGCCTGATCATGTCTCAGGGAAAACACCTGGCCAGAAGCTCGTGGCCTCAAATGAGAACTCCCAGCAGACTGTCCCTGCGACCTCTGCTGTACGGTGGCCTGAGAACCCGATCCTGAACAAGAACCAGAACCGCCTCCCCCAGATAGTGGACAATCCCTCCGGATATGACCAGTCTCTCCACAACGGAAACAAGCTCCAGAAGCTCTGCGGCACTTGTCGGATGGATGGTTCTTCCCACAGTGATCACACTTGTCCTTCTTACCGTAACAAACAACACCTCCAGAACCAGAAGAAGAACAAGATCCAGACTTCTTGAAAGTTTGGGCATGGGGACCCAAAGAACTAGCAGGCCTCGACTGAGGGAAAGACCTGTTCCGTCGAATGCTGTCCTCCGCCTGGTGACAATGGCTCACCAAACCCTCGTTGGACATGTCATCGCCAACCGCCACACGGTCATGGATCTCAGGGTTAAGGCGCTGAAGGAACAGATTATACTTCATCTCTGAGCTATCAGCAATCTCGGGGCAATACGATAGCAGATCAAAGAACCTCTGCTGATACTCATCGATAGACATGGCTCCCTGTCGCAGACTTAGTAGCTCGCCTGCCTTCGACTGACGGAGTGCAGGAGGAAAATACTGCTTTTGGAAAGCTGTGCGGAACTCGGCCCAGGTGGCCACTCCTCTCGCCGTAACAAAAGGTGCAGAAGTAAACCTCCACCACCTGCGCGCACGCCCATCCAGAAGATAGCCAAGGGTCTCCACCTTCTGCTCCTCGGTGCATTGGAAAGTCTAAAAAGTCGTCTCCATGCGGTCTAACAAGTTCTCCGCATCCTCCGGAGACTCACCTCCAACTAAGGGCTTAGGACCCATAGCTAAGAATCGACGCACAGTGAAACGCTCATCGTCATGGTGACGATGACGCCATTCTCGACGAGGCTCCCGGTCGGCATCACCCCAACGCCCACCAACACTGCCATGAGAACTCTGGTCGTCACGATTTGACATCTACAAAAATACCTCAAGATGAGACTAAATCCCAAGAATTCTTTTGCATGCTCTGATACCATAAATGTAGTGACCCTTACCCGGATCACCTACTAAACAGAACTTAGGCATGCAATTAACTTAATAAAATAGATATCAGAATAAAACTGCGGAAACCATAAACATTATACAATCCCAAGTAAAGGAATCTGTAATTTATCCAATAATATACAACCAAATCGAATAGCTGTATAAACCCAAAACAACAGTAATAAAACCTAGACGAAGCTCCAGCTGGCCAACCACTGACTAGCCCCTCCTGGATCCACCCTCCTCGTCCAATCGCAAACCTGCCCCATGGAATAGGGTTTCCAGAAAATACAGAGTACGAGACGTGAGCATAAAACGCTCAGTGCGATAGTATGAGTATACATGCATGCAAAGTGAACTCCCTATAGACTCGAGGTCAAGGATCAGATAACAGAGACAGACCGGGCCCTGGTATGTAGCACGCTGTGCCGTCTCTTTAGGAGGTGGCTCCCATACCAAGATAACCGTGGATACGCCGGACCCAAATCGATGGAAGTCCATCCACTAACAGGATAGGGTACAACCCTACTAACAGAAATCTCGAAAGAGATACAGCAAGATGCAAATGAATGCAGCATAATATCATGGCATATAAATCATGCAGTCACATAATACATGCATACTCAGTCAGGATATCTCGAACAGTACTTTCGTACCTCAAAACAGTGCAAGCTCTACCAACTCTAGGTCCACGCCTATAGTCTGCTCTACACTGCCAAATGATACTACTATCATTAAAGTGCTCTAAAAGCCTTAACTAAGTTATTGCATACTCCTAAATATTTATAGGAAGCAAAAGCTATACATTCGTCCGTCGTTAGCCCTTTGATGTCGATGCCTCCAGAACTTGGGCACAACTCCGCTACGACTACCGAACGCCTCGCCGACCTCCGGACCAAGCCTAAGAATACTAAAACAGCTCCAAAAGTACTAGAAAGGAAAGGAGAACTCGGAATTGGCAAATTAAAGTGAAGCCTCAGCCTTCTATTTATAGACAACGATCGGAACGTCCGAACCTCGATCGGAACGTCCGATCCTGCCATCGGAGCTTCCGAAGATCCTGATCTGCCACATGTCAAAATATCACTTGTTGAATCCGGATAGGGGTGATCGGAGCTTCCGGTCCTGATCGGAGCTTCCGATCTTGCCACACGTCATGCTGACGTAATACCGATCGGAGCTTCCGATCCTGTTCGGAGCTTCCGATCCTGATCGGAGCTTCCGAACTCTACCCAAGTAATTATGATTAATCCCTTAATTACTGATTTTTGTTACGGGCTACTACATAACAACTTGGTTGAAGCCATAATCAATATTTTAAAGATTGATAGGTAAAAATTTCTTAAACCCGCTATGGATGTTTGATATTTTTGAATGCTACACAAATGATCGGTTTTTATATAAAATTTTAATTTTCATTGCATTTTCACGCACGAGATAACCGATCCCAACACAATGAGACACTTGAGGATTGTTTTTCAAACTCTACCAGAGAACTAGCTCAATGTGAAATTGAGCAAGTATCGATTTTGTATTGATAAAGTGGTTTTTCTCTGTAGTGACCCTTACCCGGATCACCTACTAAACAGAACATAGGCATGCAATTAACTTAATAAGACAGATATCAGAATAAACTTGCGGAAACCATAAATAAATACAATCCCAAGGAAAGGAATCTGTAATTTATCCAAATAATATACAACCAAATCGAATAGCTGTATCAACCCAAAACAACATAAATAAAACCTAGACGAAGCTCCAGCTGGCCAACCACTGCCTAGCCCCTCTTGGATCCACCCGCCTCATCCAATCGCAAACCTGCCCCATGGAATAAGGTGTCCAGAAACACAGAGTACGAGACGTGAGCATAAAATGCTCAGTACGAGAGTATGAGTATACATGCATGAAAAGTGAACTCCCTATAAACTCGAGGTCAAGGATCAGATAACAGAGACAGACCGGGCCCTGGTATGTAGCACGTTGTGCCGTCGCTTCAGGAGGTGGCTCCCATACCATAAAACTAGTGGATATGTCAGACCCAAATCGATGAAAGTCCAACCACTAATAGGATAGGGAATAACCCTACTAACAGACATCTCGAAGGAGATAGCTCAATATGCAAATGAATGCAGCATAAATCAATGACATATAAACCATGCAGTCACATAATACATGCATACTCAGTCAGGATATCTCGAACAGTACTTTCATACCTCAAATTAGTGCAAGCTCTACCAACTCTAGGTCCACGCCTATAGTCTGCTCTACACTGCCAAATGATACTACTATCATTAAAGTGCTCTAAAAGCCTTAACTAAGCTAAACCATACTCCTAAATATTTTTAGGAAGCAAAAGCTATACCTTCGTCCGTCGTTAGCCCTTTGCTGTCGAGTGCCTCAAAACTAGGCCACAGCTCCGCTACGACGCCTGGATCGCTATGCCACTTCCGGATTCCCCACCGGACACCTAGAATTCCCTAGATCTGAGCTGGAAGGCTAAGAAATTGAGAGAGAAGAGGTGATTGGTGCGTCTAAATCTGAATCTCGGCCCTCCTATTTATAGACGGAGTTCGGATCGTCCGAACTGGACTTCGGAGCGTCCGATCTCGACTTCGGATCGTCGGATCCCAATATTATGTCATTGATCATGTCAGCATGATGACATCATCCATGACGATTATCGGCAGCAAGATCGGAGCGTCCGAACCACCCTTCGGAATGTCCGATCCCTGACTTCGGACCGTCCAATCCTTAACTTTGGAGCCTCCGAACTCGACAACCTACAAACCATTTTCAAGTGTTTTGAATCCAATTCCGGACTCCGATAATCCATTAAGAGTTCCCTTAATCACGTTTACTCTTACTTAATAGGATTAATGATTTGATTACGCTAAATCACTGATTTTGGGTACGGGCTACTACATTCTCCCCCACTTAAGATGTTTCGTCCTCGAAAATAGATCTTAAGTACTGAATGTAAAACAGAAATCAGAAACATTCTTTATTCAAATCAAACGTTTACAAAATTTTGCAGCTGAATACATCTAAAGAATGAAATCAAAACAACTCAGGATGGTCTTCACGCATCCTATCCTCAAGCTCCCAAGTAGCTTCCTCAGTGCCTCGGCGCTGCCACTGAACTAAAACCAAGGGAATGACTTTGTTCCGCAAAACCTTATCCTTATAATCCAGGATACGAATAGGTTTCTCAACATAGGTCAAATCCTTGTTTACCTGAACCTCAGACCGCTGCGGAATATGAGATTCATCCGCCACATACCGTCGCAATAGAGATACGTGGAACACGTCGTGAATACTGGATAAATGCGGCGGCAAAGTTAGTCGATAAGCCAAATCGCCGATGCTCTCCAAGATCTCAAACGGACCGATAAACCTGGGAGATAACTTGCCCTTAAGGCCAAATATGAGAATCTTGCGGAAAGGTGACACTCTCAGAAACACTTTCTCCCCGACATCGAACTGCAAAGGCCTACGCTTGATATTAGCATAGCTGGCCTGACGATCCTGTGCAGTCTTAATCCATTTCTTGATCTGATCAACAATGTCTATCGCCTGCTGGATAAACTCCGGTCCCTCAGCCTGTCTCTCCTCCACTTCTTCCCAAAAGAGTGGAGTACGACAACATCGCCCGTACAACGCCTCAAAAGGTGCCATCCCAATGCTAGTATGATAGCTGTTGTTGTACGCGAACTCAATCAATGGCAAATGATCCTGCCAGGCTGAACCAAAATCCATAACGCACGCTCGAAGCATATCCTCCAAAGTACGGATAGTGCGCTCTGACTGACCATCTGTCTCCGGATGATAGGCAGTACTCAAACTGAGAGTAGTACCCATTGCACACTGAACACTCCCCTAGAATCTAAAAGTAAACCTGGGGTCCCGATCGCTGACAATGCTCACAGGCACTCCATGAAGTCGAACGATCTCCTGAATGTACAACCGTGCCATACGATCCACATTGTACTCCCGGATATAGGCAATGAAATGCACTGACTTGGTGAGTCGATCCACTACAACCCAGATAGCATCACAGTTCCTCGGGGATACCGGCAAATGGGTCACAAAGTCCATTGTGATAAACTCCCATTTCCATTCAGGAATAGGCAGACTGTGAAGCAATCTTCCAGGTCGTCGGTGCTCTGCCTTGACCTGTTGAAACACCAAACATCTCGAAACAAACTGATAAACACTGCGTTTCATTCCATTCCACCAGAAACGAGTACGTAGATCCTTGTACATCTTGTTGCTCCCAAGATGAATACTCAACTTAGTGCGATGTGTCTGAGACAAAATCTCCTCTCGCAACTCTTCATCCTGCGGAATCACAAGCCTACCAGACAAACACAGAAAGCCATCTGACTGATAATGAAATCCAGACGAGCTACCCTCGTTAGCTAAACGAGCTAAATGCTGGGTCTTCAAATCAGACATCTGAGCATCTCGAATCCGCGAATACAAAACTGGCTCAGATAATATCGCAAACATCTGGATACTCTGCATAACTTTCTTATGCTTGAAGGTATAACCTGAAGCACAACAGTCACTGATTGCACTAGACATCGAACAAGTCTGAAGTGCGGATAGTCGCACCTTGCGAATCAAAGCATCAGCGGTGAGATTAGCAGCTCCCGGATGGTACTTAATCTCGCAATCATATTCCTTAAGCAAGTCCATCCAACGTCTCTGCCTCATGTTCAACTCTGCCTGAGTGAACAAATACTTGAGACTCTTATGGTCGGTGAAGATCTCAAATTTCTCGCCATACAGATAATGACGACAGATCTTCAAAGCGAACACAATGGCTGCTAACTCCAAATCATGGACTGGGTAGTTGTCCTCGTGAAGCTTCAGCTGTCTAGAAGCGTATGCGATCACATGCCCATTCTGAGTCAGTACACAACCTAACCCCTGAAGAGAAACATCAGTGTATAACACATACCCTCCAGATCCTGACGGTAATGCCAACACTGGCACAGAAGCCAACCACCGTTGAAGCTCACAGAAATTCTCCTCACACTCGGAGGACCACTAGAAGTCCACACCCTTGCGGGTAAGCTGCGTCAAAGGTCGAGCTAGTTGAGAGAAGTTCAGAATGAAGCGACGATAATACCCTGCTAGACCCAGAAAACTACGGATCTCCGCAACCGTCGTCGGACGCGACCAAATAAGCACCGCCTCAATCTTGCTGGGATCAACAGAAATTCCTTCCCTGGATATAATATGGCCAAGAAAGACCACTCGATCCATTCAGAACTCACACTTGCTCAGCTTGGCGTACAACTGCTCATCTCGAAGAGTCTGCAGTACCAACCACAAGTAAGATACATGCTCTTCCGTATTACGCGAATACACCAAAATGTCGTCAATGAAGACCACGACAAACTTGTCCAAATACTCCCTGAAGACACGGTTCATCAGATCCATGAATATAGCCGGCGCATTAGTCAAACCAAATGGAATCACTAAAAACTCGTAATGCCCATAGCGAGTACGGAATGCAGTCTTGGCTACGTCCTGATCACGGACTCTCAACTGATGATACCCAGATCTCAAGTCGATCTTGGAGTAAACTGAAGTGCCCTGCAGCTGATCAAACAAGTCATCAATACGAGGCAACGGATACTTGTTCTTCACAGTGACTCGATTCAGCTGCCGATAGTCAATGCACAACCGCATCGACCCATCCTTTTTCTTCACAAAAAGAACAAGAGCTCCCTAAGGAGATACACTAGGACGAATGTACCCCTTGTCCAAAAGATCCTATAGCTGATTCTTTAATTCACGCATCTCTGACGGAGCCAGACGATACGGTGCTCGAGAAATAGGTGAAGTACCCGGCATCAACTCTATGCCAAACTCGACTTCCCTAGCAAGAGGAAAACCCGGAATCTCATCAGGAAATACATCTGGAAATTCATCCACGACCGGAATGCTCTCTATCCCTATGCTCTCAGTGGACAAATCAACAACATAGATAAGGTAGCCTTACCCGCCAGACTCTAGAGCTCGACAGGCTCTCAAAGCTGATACCAAAGGCATCGGGAGTTGCGCTCCCTCTCCATAGAAAAACCAGCTCTCACTCTCCTCCGGATGAAAGCGTACTAATCTCTGATAGCAGTCAACTGAAGCTTGATATGTAGTCAACATATCTATTCCCAGAATGAAATCAAAGTCGTCCATCGCCAGGACCATGAGATTCGCTAACAGAATGTTCCCTTCGAACTCTAAAGGGCAACACATCAATAGATGCTTAGCCAAATCATATTGGCCCGTCGGAGTAGAAACAGACATCACTACGTCTAGTGCAATGCATGGTAACTTATGCCTCTTAACAAAACGTGCAGAAATGAAGGAATAAGATGCACCAGTGTCAATAAGTACAAGAGCAGGTATACCATAAAACAGAAATGTACCTGCGATGACTTTCTCATTCTCCTCCACTACCTGATCATGTCTCAGGGTAAACACCTGGCCAGAAGCTCATGGCCTCAAATGAGAACTCCCAGCAGGCAGTCCCTGCGACCTCTGCTGAATGGTGGCCTGAGAACCAGATCCTGAACCAGAACCAGAACCAGAACCGCCTCCCCTAGATAGTGGACAATCCCTCCGGATATGACCAGTCTCTCCACAACAGTAACAAGCTCCAGAAGCTCTGCGGCACTTGTCAGATGGATGGTTCTTCCCACAGTGAACACACTTGTCCTTCTTACCGAAACGGACAACACCAGCAGAGCTAGAGGAAGAAAAAGTGGATCCAGACTTCTTGAATGATTGGGCACGGGGACCCAAAGAACTAGCAGGCCTCGACTGAGGGAAAGACCTGTTGTAGTGACCCTTACCCGGATCACCTACTAAACAGAACTTATGCATGCAATTAACTTAATAAAACATATATCAGAATAAAACCGCGGAAACCAATAACATCATACAATCCCAAGTAAAGGAATCTGTAATTATACAATAATATACAACCAAATCGAACAGCTGTATAAACCCAAACAACAGTAATAAAACCTAGACAAAGCTCCAGCTGGCCAACCACTGACTAGCCCCTCCTGGATCCATCCTCCTCGTCCAATCGCAAACCTGCCCCATGGAATAGGGTGTCCAGAAAATACAGAGTACGAGACGTGAGCATAAAACGCTCAGTGCGAGAGTATGAGTATACATGCATGCAAAGTGAACTCCCTATAGACTCGAGGTCAAGGATCAGATAACAGAGACAGACCGGGCCCTGGTATGTAGCACGCTGTGCCGTCGCTTCAGGAGGTGGCTCCCATACCGAGATAACCGTGGAAACGCCGGACCCAAATCGATGGAAGTCCATCCACTAACAGGATAGGGTACAACCCTACTAACAGACATCTCGAAGGAGATACAGCAAGATGCAAATGAATGCAGCATAATATCATGGCATATAAATCATGCAGTCACATAATACATGCATACTCAGTCAGGATATCTCGAACAGTACTTTCGTACCTCAATACAGTGCAAGCTCTACCAACTCTAGGTCCACGCCTATAGTCTGCTCTACACTGCCAAATGATACTACTATCATTAAAGTTCTCTAAAAGCCTTAACTAAGCTATTGCATACTCCTAAATATTTATAGGAAGCAAAAGCTATACCTTCGTCCGTCGTTAGCCCTTTGATGTCGATGCCTCCAGAACTTGGGCACAACTCCGCTACGACTATCGAACGTCTAGACGACTCCCGGTTCAAGCCTAGGAAGGCTAGAACAACTCGAATATGACTAGAAATAGGGAGGAAATCCGGAATTGGCAAGGAGACATGAAGCCTCGGCTTTCTATTTATAGACAATGATCGGAGCCTCCGATCCTCGATCGGAACGTCCGAACTTCGATCGGAACGTCCGATCCTGCCATCGGAGCTTCCGAAGATCCTGATCTGCCACGTGTCAAAATATCACTTGATGACTCCAGATAGGGGTGATCGGAGCCTCCGGTCCTAATCGGAGCTTCCGATCCAGCCACACGTCATGGATGACGTAATATCATCGGTGCCTCCGATCCTCATCGGAGCTTCCGATCCCGATCGGAGCTTCCGATCGTCCCTTCGGAGCTTCCGATCCGTCCAATCCCCAATTTATTTAATTAGCATTAATCCTCTAATTACTCAATTAGGGTTCGGGCTACTACATTCTACCCCACTTAAGATATTTCGTCCTCGAAAACAGATCTTAAGTACCGAATGCAAATACAGAAATCAGAAACATTCTTTATTCAAATCAAACGTTTACAGAGTTTGCAACTGAATACAACTTAAAGAATGAAATCAAAACAACTCAGGATTGTCTTTACGCATCCTGTCCTCAAGCTCCCAAGTAGCTTCCTCAGTGCCTCGGCGCTGCCACTGAACTAAAACCAAAGGAATGACTTTGTTCCGTAAAACCTTATCCTTATAATCAAGGATGCGAAGAGGTTTCTCAACATAAGTCAAATCCTTGTCTACCTGAACCTCAGATCGCTGCAGAATATGAGATTCATCCGCCACATACCGTCGCAATAGAGATACGTGGAACACGTCGTGAATGCTGGATAGATGCGGTGGCAATGCTAGTCGATAAGCCAAATCGCCAATACTCTCCAAGATTTCAAACGGACCGATAAATCTGGGAGACAACTTGCCCTTAAGGCCAAATCTGAGAATCTTGCGGAAAGGTGACACTCTCAGAAACACTTTCTCCCCGACCTCGAACTGCAAAGGCCTACGCTTGATATTAGCATAGCTGGCCTGACGATCCTGTGCAGTCTTAATCCGTTTCTTGATCTGATTAACAATGTCTATCGCCTGCTGGATAAACTCCGGTCCTTCAGCCTGTCTCTCCCCCACTTCTTCCCAGAAGAGTGGAGTACGACAACGTCGCCCATACAACGCCTCAAAAGGTGCCATCCCAATACTAGTGTGATAGCTGTTGTTGTAAGCGAACTCGATCAACGGCAAATGATCCTGCCAGGCTGAACCAAAATCCAAGACGCACGCTCTAAGCATATCCTCTAACGTACGGATAGTGCGCTCTGACTGACCATCAGTCTCCGGATGATAGGCTGTACTCAAACTGAGAGTAGTACCCATCGCACGCTGAACACTCCCCCAGAATCTAGAAGTAAACCTGGGGTCCCGATCGCTGACAATGCTCACAGGCACTCCATGAAGTCGAACGATCTCCTGAATGTACAACCGTGCCATGCGATCCACAGAGTACTCTCAGCTATAGGCAATGAAATGCGCTGACTTGGTGAGTCGGTCCACCACCACCCAGATAGCATCACAGTTCCTCGGGGATACCGGCAAATGGGTCACAAAGTCCATAATGATAAACTCCCATTTCCATTCAGGAATAGGAAGACTGTGAAGCAATCCTCCAGGTCGTCGGTGCTCTGCCTTGACCTGTTGACACACCAAACATCTCGAAACAAACTGATAAACACTGTGTTTCATTCCCTTCCACCAGAAACGAGTACGTAGATCCTTGTACATCTTGTTGCTCCCAGGATGAATACTCAACTTAGTGCGATGTGCCTGAGATAAAATCTCCTCTCGCAACTCTTCATCCTGTGAAATCACAAGCCTACCAGACAAACACAGAAAGCCGTCTGACTGATAATGAAATCCAGACGAGCTACCCTCGTTAGCTAGACGAGCTAAACGCTGGGTCTTTGAATCAGACATCTGAGCATCTCGGATCCGCGAATACAAGGCTGGCTCAGATAATATCGCAAACATCTGGATACTCTGCATACCTTTCTTATGCTTGAAGGTATAACCTGAAGTACAACAGTCACTGATCGCACTAGACATCGAACAAGTCTGAAGTGCGGATAATCGCACCTTGCGACTCAAAGAATCAGCGGTGAGATTAGCAGCTCCCGGATGGTACTTAATCTCGCAATCATAGTCCTTAAGCAAGTCCATCCAACGTCTCTGTCTCATGTTCAATTCTGCCTGAGTGAACAAATACTTGAGACTCTTATGGTCGGTGAAGATCTCAAATTTCTCTCCATACAGATAATGACGCCAGATCTTCAAAGCGAACACAATGGCTGCTAACTCCAAATCATGGACTGGGTAGTTGTCCTCGTGAAGCTTCAGCTGTCTAGAAGCGTATGCGATTACATGCCCATTCTGAGTCAGGACATAACCTAACCCCTGAAGAGAAGCATCCGTGTAAACTACATACCCTCCAGATCCTGACGGTAATGCTAACACCGGCGCAGAAGTCAACCGTCGTCGAAGCTCACGGAAATTCTCCTCACACTCGGAGGACCACTCGAAATCCACACCCTTGCGGGTAAGCTGCGTCAACGGTCGAGCTAACTGAGAGAAGTTCAGAATGAAGCGACGATAATACCCTGCTAGACCCAGAAAACTACGGATCTCAGCAACTGTCGTCGGACGCGACCAATTAAGTACCGCTTCAATCTTGCTTGGATCAACAGAAATCCCCTCCCTGGATATGATATGGCCAAGAAAAACCACTCTATCCATCCAGAACTCACACTTGCTCAGCTTGGCGTACAATTGCTCATCTCGAAGAGTCTGTAGTACCAACCGCAAGTGAGAAATATGCTCTTCCGTATTACTCGAATAAACCAGGATGTCGTCAATGAAGACCACGACAAACTTGTCCAAATACTCCCTGAAGACACGGTTCATCAGATCCATGAATATAGCCGGCGCATTAGTCAAACCAAATGGCATCACTATGAACTCGTAATGCCCATAGCGAGTACGGAATGCAGTCTTGGCTACGTCCTGATCACGGACTCTCAACTGATGATACCAAGATCTCAAGTCAATCTTGGAGTAAATTGATGTGCCCTGCAGCTGGTCAAACAAGTCATCAACACGAGGCAACGGATACTTGTTCTTCACAGTCACTCGATTCAGCTGCCGATAGTCAATGCACAGCCGCATCGACCCATCCTTCTTCTTCACGAAGAGAACAGGAGCTCCCCAAGGAGATACACTAGGACGAATGTACCCCTTGTCCAAAAGATCCTGTAGCTGATTCTTTAACTCACACATCTCTGACGGAGCCAGACAATACGGTGCTCTAGAAATAGGCGAAGTACCCGGCATCAACTCTATGCCAAACTCGACTTCCCTAGCAAGAGGAAAATACCGCTTTTGGAAAGCTGTGCGGAACTCGGCCCAGGTGGCCACTCCTCTCGCCGCAACAAAAGGTGCACAAGTAAACCTCCACCACCTGCGCGCACGCCCATCCAGAAGATAGCCAAGGGTCTCCACCTTCTGCTCATCGATGCATTGGAAAGTCTGAAAAGTCGTTTCCATGCAGTCTAACCAGTTCTCCGCATCCTCCGGAGACTCACCTCCAACTAAGGGCTTAGGACCCATAGCTAAGAATCGACGCACAGTGAAACGCTCGTCGTCATGATGACGATGACGCCGTTCTCGACGAGGCTCCCGGTTGGCATCACCCCAACGCCCACCAACACTGCCATGAGAACTCTGGTCGTCACGATTTGACATCTACAAAAATACCTCAAGATGAGACTAAATCCCAAGAAATCTTTTGCATGCTCTGATACCATAAATGTAGTGACCCTTACCCGGATCACCTACTAAACAGAACTTATGCATGCAATTAACTTAATAAAACAGATATCATAATAAAACCGCGGAAACCAATAACATCATACAATCCCAAGTAAAGGAATCTATAATTATCCAATAATATACAACCAAATCGAACAGCTGTATAAACCCAAACAACAGTAATAAAACCTAGACGAAGCTCCAGCTGGCCAACCACTGACTAGCCCCTCCTGGATCCACCCTCCTCGTCCAATCGCAAATCTGCCCCATGGAATAGGGTGTCCAGAAAATACAGAGTACGAGACGTGAGCATAAAACGCTCAGTGCGAGAGTATGAGTATACATGCATGCAAAGTGAACTCCCTATAGACTCGAGGTCAAGGATCAGATAACAGAGACAGACCGGGCCCTGGTATGTAGCACGCTGTGCCGTCGCTTCAGGAGGTGGCTCCCATACCGAGATAACTGTGGAAACACCGGACCCAAATCGATGGAAGTCCATCCACTAACAGGATAGGGTACAACCCTACTAACAGACATCTCGAAGGAGATACAGCAAGATGCAAATGAATGCAGCATATTATCATGGCATATAAATCATGCAGTCACATAATACATGCATACTCAGTCAGGATATCTCGAACAGTACTTTCGTACCTCAATACAGTGCAAGCTCTACCAACTCTAGGTCCACGCCTATAGTCTGCTCTACACTGCCAAATGATACTACTATCATTAAAGTGCTCTAAAAGCCTTAACTAAGCTATTGCATACTCCTAAATATTTATACGAAGCAAAAGCTATACCTTCGTCCGTCGTTAGCCCTTTGATGTCGATGCCTCCAGAACTTGGGCACAACTCCGCTACGACTATCGAACGTCTAGACGACTCCCTGTTCAAGCCTAGGAAGGCTAGAACAACTCGAATATGACTAGAAATAGGGAGGAAATCCGGAATTGGCAAGGAGAAATGAAGCCTCGGCCTTCTATTTATAGACAACGATCGGAGCCTCCGATCCTCGATCGGAACGTCCGAACTTCGATCGGAACGTCCGATCCTGCCATCGGAGCTTCCGAAGATCCTGATCTGCCACGTGTCAAAATATCACTTGATGACTCCAGATAGGGGTGATCGGAGCCTCCGGTCCTAATCGGAGCTTCCGATCCAGCCACACGTCATGGATGACGTAATATCATCGGTGCCTCCGATCCTCATCGGAGCTTCCGATCCCGATCGGAGCTTCCGATCGTCCCTTCGGAGCTTCCGATCCGTCCAATCCCCAATTTATTTAATTAGCATTAATCCTCTAATTACTCAATTAGGGTTCGGGCTACTACACCTGTTCCGCCGAATGCTGTCCCCTGCTTGGTGACAACGGCTCACCAAACCCTCGTAGGACATGTCATCGCCAACTGCCACACGGTCAAGGATCTCAGGGTTAAGGCCCTGAAGGAACAGATTATACTTCAGCTCGGAGCTGTCTGCAATCTCGGGGCAATAGGATAGCAGATCAAAGAACTTCTGCTGATACTCATCAATAGACATGACTCCCTGTCGCAGACTCAGTAGCTCGCCAGCTTTCGACTGACGGAGTGCAGGAGGAAAATACAGCTTCTGAAAAGCTGTGCGGAACTCGGCCCAGGTGGCCACTCCTCTCGCCACAACAAAAGGTGCAGAAGTAAACCTCCACCACCTGCTCGCACGTCCATCCAAAAGATAACCCAGGGTCTCCATCTTATGCTCCTTGGTGCAGTGGAAAGTCTGAAAAGTCGTCTCCATGCGGTCAAACCAATTCTCCGCATCCTCCGGAGACTCACCTCCAACTAAGGGCTTAGGCCCCATCTGTAAGAATCGACATACACTGAAACGGTCCTCATCCCGATGACGATGGAGGCGTTCCCGATGAGGCTCCCGGTCGGCGTCACCCCAACGCCCACCAATACTGCCATGAGAACTCTGGTCGTCACGATCTGCCATCTACAAAAATACCTCATGATGAGACTAAATCCCAAGAATACTTTGCATGCTCTGATACCATAAATGTAGTGACCCTTACCCGGATCACCTACTAAACAGAACTTAGGCATGCAATTAACTTAATAAGACATATATCAGAATAAACTTGCGGAAACCATAAATAAACACAATCCCAAGGAAAGGAATCTGTAATTTATCCAAATAATATACAACTCAATCGAATAGCTGTATCAACCCAAAACAACATAAATAAAACCTAGACGAAGCTCCAGCTGGCCAACCACTGCCTAGCCCCTCTTGGATCCACCCGCCTCATCCAATCACAAACCTGCCCCAGGTGTCCAGAAACACAGAGTACGAGACGTGAGCATAAAACGCTCAGTACAAGAGTATGAGTATACATGCATGCAAAGTGAACTCCCTATAAACTCGGGGTCAAGGATCAGATAACAGAGACAGACCGGGCCCTGGTATGTAGCACGCTGTGCCGTCGCTTCAGGAGGTGGCTCCCATACCATAATACCAGTGGATATGCCGGACCCAAATCGATGGAAGTCCAACTACTAACAGGATAGGGAATAACCCTACTAACAGACATCTCGAAGGAGAAAGCTCAATATGCAAATGAATGCTGTAGTAGCCCGTAACCAAACTCAGTAATTAAGGAATTAATCATAATTACTTGGATAGAGTTCGGAAGCTCCGAAGGTAAGTTCGGAAGTTCCGAACAGGATCGGAAGCTCCGATGTAGGATCGGAAGCTCCGATGGTATTACGTCAGGCATGACGTGTGGCAAGATCGGAAGCTCCGGTCAGGTACGGAAGCTCCGATCACCCCTATCCGAAGTCAACAAGTGATATTTTGACAAGAGGCAGATCAGGATCTTCGGAAGCTCCGATGGCAGTATCGGACGTTCCGATCGAGGTTCGGACATTTCGATCGAGGATTGGAAGCTCCGATCGTTGTCTACAAATAGAAGGCTGAGAATTCAGTTTAAATTGCCAATTCCGGATTTTCTCTCTACTCCAGTCGTATTAGAGTTGTTCTAGCCTTCATAAGGCTTGACCCGGGAGTCGTCGAGGCGTTCGATAGTCGTAGCGGAGTTGTGCCCAAGTTTTGGAGGCATCGACATCAAAGGGCTAACGACGGATGAAGGTATAGCTTTTGCTTCCTATAAATATTTAGGAGTATGAAATAGCTTAGTTAAGGCTTTTAGAGCACTTTAATGATAGTAGTATCATTTGGTAGTGTAGAGCAGACTATAGGCATGGACCTAGAGTTGGTAGAGCTTGCACTGTTTTGAGGTACGAAAGTACTGTTCGAGATATCCTGACTGAGTATGCATGTATTATGTGACTGCATGGTTTATATGTCATTGATTTATGCTGCATTCATTTACATACTGAGCTATCTCCTTCGAGATGTCTGTTAGTAGGGTTTTTCCCTATCCTGTTATTGGTTGGACTTCCATCGATTTGGGTCCGGCATATCCACTTGTATTATGGTATGGGAGGCACCTCCTGAAGCAACAGCACAGTGTGCTACATACCAGGGCCCGGTCTGTCTCTGTTATCTGATCCTTGACCTCGAGTTTATAGGGAGTTCAATTTGCATGCATGTATACTCATACTCTCGTACTAAGCGTTTTATGCTCACGTCTCGTACTCTTTGTTTCTGGACACTCTATTCCATGGGGCAGGTTTGCGATTGGATGAGGCGGGTGGATCCAAGAGGGGCTAGGCAGTGGTTGGCCAGCTGGAGCTTCGTCTAGGTTTTATTTCTGTTGTTTTGAGGTTGATACAACTATTCGATTTGGTTGTATATTATTTTGGATAATTACAGATTCCTTTGCTTGGGATTGTACAATGTTTATGGTATCCGCAGTTTTATTCTAATATCTGTCTTATTAAGTTAATTGAATGCCTAAGTTCTGTTTAATAGGTGATCCAGGTAAGGGTCACTAAATTTATGGTATCAGAGCATGCAAAAGTATTCTTGGGATTTAGTCTTATCATGAGGTATTTTTGTAGATGGCAGATCGTGATGACCAGAGTTCTCATGGAAGTATTGGTGGGCGTTGGGGTGATGCCGACCAAGAGCGTTGTCGAGAACGGCATCATCATCATTATGACGACGAGCGTTTCACTGTGCGTCGATTCTTAGCTATGGGTCCTAAGACCTAAGTTGGAGGTAAGTCTCCGGAGGATGCAGAGAACTGGTTAGACCGCATGGAGACGACTTTTCAGACTTTCCAATGCACCGAGGAGTAGAAGATGGAGACCCTGGGTTATCTTCTGGATGGACGTGCGCGCAGGTGATGGAGGTTTACTTCTGCACCTTTTGTTGCAGCGAGAGGAGTGGACACCTGGGCCGAGTTCCGCACAGCTTTTTAGAAGCTGTATTTTCCTCCTGCACTCCATCAGTCGAAGGCAGGCGAGCTACTGAGTCTGCGACAGGGAGCCATGTCTATCAATGAGTATCAGTAGAAGTTCTTTGATCTGCTATCCTATTGCCCCGAGATTGCCGAGAGCTCTGGGATGAAGTATAATCTGTTCCTTCAGGGCCTTAACCCTGAGATCCATGACCGTGTGGCGGTTGGTGATGACATGTCCTATGAGGGTTTGGTGAGCCGTTGTCACCAAGAGGAGGACAGCATTCGGCGGAACAGGTCTTTCTCTCAGTCGAGACCTGCTAGTTCTTTGGGTCCCCGTGCCCAATCTTTCAAGAAGTCTGGATCTACTTCTTCTTCCTCTGGCTCTGCTGGTGTTGTCCGTTTCGGTAAGAAGGACAAGTGTGATCACTGTGGGAAGAACCATCCATCCGACAAATGTCGCAGAGCTTCTGGAGCTTGTTTCTGTTGTGGAGAGACTGGTCACATCCGGAGGGATTGCCCACTGTCTGGGGGAGGCGGTTCTGGTTCTGGTTCAGGATTTGGTTCTCAGGCCACCGTTCTGCAGAGGTCGCAAGGACAGCCTGTTGGGAGTTCTCATTTGAGGCCACGAGCTTCTGGCCAAGTGTTTGCCTTGAGGCATGATCAGGCAGTGGAGGGGAATGAGAAAGTCATCGCAGGTACATTTTTGCTTTATGGTATACCTGCTCTTGTACTTATTGACACTGGTGCATCTCATTCCTTCATTTCTGCATGTTTTGTTAAGAGGCATAAGTTACCATGCATTGCACTAGACGTAGTGATGTCTGTTTCTACTCCGACGGGCCAATCTGCTTTGGCTAAGCGTCTAGTGATGGGTTGCCCTTTAGAGTTCGAAGGGAACATTCTGTTAGCGAATCTCATGGTCCTGGCGATGGACGACTTTGATTGCATTCTGGGAATAGATATGTTGACTACCTATCGAGCTTCAGTGGACTGCTATCAGAGATTAGTACGCTTTCATCCGGAGGGGAGTGAGAGCTGGTTTTTCTATGGTGAGGGAGTGCGACCCCCGATGCCTTTGGTATCAGCTTTGAGAGTCTGTCGAGCTCTAGAGTCTGGCGGGGAAGGCTACCTTATCTATGAAGTTAATTTGTCCACTGAGAGCATAGGGATAGAGAGCATTCCGGTCGTGGATGAATTTCCAGATGTATTTCCTGATGAGATTCTGGGTTTTCCTCCTGCTAGGGAAGTCGAGTTTGGCATAGAGTTGATGCCGGGTACTTCACCTATTTCTCGAGCACCGTATCGTCTGGCTCCGTCAGAGATGCGTGAATTGAAGAATCAGCTACAGGATCTTTTGGACAAGGGGTACATTCGTCCTAGTGTATCTCCTTGGGGAGCTCCTATTCTCTTTGTAAAGAAGAAGGATGGGTCGATGCGGTTGTGCATTGACTATCGGCAGCTGAATCGAGTCACTGTGAAAAACAAGTATCCTTTGCCTCGTATTGATGACTTTTTTGATTAGCTGCAGGGCA
Source organism: Henckelia pumila (assembly GCF_033568475.1). Taxonomy (NCBI): domain Eukaryota; kingdom Viridiplantae; phylum Streptophyta; class Magnoliopsida; order Lamiales; family Gesneriaceae; genus Henckelia; species Henckelia pumila. The sequence continues at coordinate 33,735,273 of NC_133120.1, read as the reverse complement.
CGTCAGTTTACTCCAAGATTGACTTGAGATCTGGGTATCATCAGTTGAGAGTCCGTGATCAGGACGTAGCCAAGACAGCATTCCGTACTCGCTATGGGCATTACGAGTTCCTAGTGATGCCATTTGGTTTGACTAATGCGGCTGCTATATTCATGGATCTGATGATATAGTGACCTGCAATTAATCAAGGTAATTAAGGAAATTAATTACTAAATTTTGCCTAAAATTATTCAAAGTGGATCGGAAGCTCCGAAGCACGGATCGGAAGCTCTGATCGGGATCGGACGTTCCGTTGGAGGATCAGAGGTTCCGTTCTGGCTAGGGCTGGCGTCATCACCGACGTCAGCAAGATGACTTCACTGCTTACGCACGTGAGGTGACATCGGACGTTCCGATGTCACGATCGGACGCTCCATTCGCGATCGGACGTTCCGATGAGGGATCGGACGTTCCGATCGCCATCTACAAATAAGGGGTCCGAGCCCTCATTCTGTGCACCGATTTCCCCTCCTTTCCTCTGGTTTTCGAACCTTCTTACTTAGATCTACGGAGTTCTAGGCATCCTATTGGGAATCCGGAAGTTGCCTAGCGATCTCGGCGTCGTAGCGGAGGTGTGCCTAGGTTTTGAGACGATTCTACACCAGCGGGCTGACAACGGACGAAGGTATAATTTGGCTTCCTAAAAATATTTAGGAGTATGAAATAGCTTTGTTAAGGCTTTTAGAGCGTTTATAGTAATGCATGAACTTTTGCATGTGTAGATGCAGTAGACCAGACTTGTAGGCCTTGGATCTAGACGGGTGTTCTAGGAGTTGACCTGCAGTGTTAGAGGTACGTAAGTACTGACCGAGATAGCCGGCATGATATTTATACATATGTGTGTGATGCATGATGTATGTGCTGTATTGGCTATGTTTTACTGTTTTTAGTACATGCATATGTTTTTACGGAGACTGCATCGGGAATGATGTGAGTCATGACAGTTTCTATCAGACGATGCGATTCTTCCTGAGGATTCGTGTCTTGGGAATATACGAGTACCACGCGGAGTCGCTCTCTTGCCCGGTACTGTGTATTCCAGGCGTCATGAGTAAAGTGATTTAACCCTGATTTTTAAAGTCATGTGCATGCTCATATTTGTATTTATATCATTGCTTTCGTATTGAGCTTAGTCGCTCACGCCCTTTATGTTTCGTGCTTTGGGACACCTTGTGGCGGGTCAGGTCTGAGGCTGGACGGTCCTGGTGGTCCCCAGCAGGGTTGAGGTTGCTACTGTGCAGAGGTAGTTTGTTAGGGATTCTGATACCCTAATTTCGATTTGGTTGTATAAAGAATTATACACTGTTTCTATCGTCGGTTGTATTCTGCCGATTGGATTTGTTGTACTTTGGAATTATCCGCTATTTAATGCTTTAATTATTATTGCTTGCGCTAATCATTCTGATTAGGTAGTGGATCCGGGTAGGGTCGCTACATTCATTGGTATCAGAGTGCATTGCAACTAGGAATTAGTAAAGAGGATTTTAAGAGTTGTCTGTTGTTATTGATAGATGGCAGATGATGATTACGAAAGTCAGGCTAGCGGTGGTCGTTGGGGTGATCCACCAAGGAGACATCACCGTAGACATCATCATGAGGATCATAGGTGTTTTAGTATGAACCGTTTTCTTCAGATGGCTCCTAAGCCATTGGTGGGTGGCGAGGCTCCTGCAGTTGCTGAGGACTGGTTGGAGCGTATGGAGAGTTGTTTTCGGGAGTATCAGTGTACTGAAGCCCAGAAGATGGAAACATTAGATTTTGTTCTAGAGGGAAATGCGAAGAGGTGGTGGAGAGCTACTTCTACTCCGTTTATTGACACCAGGGGTACCGCTACTTGGGCTGAGTTTAAGTCTTCCTTCGAGAAGCATTACTTTCCTCCAGCTTTGCGTCAGACGAAGGCGAGCGAGTTGCTGAGTTTGCGACAGGGTACTATGACCATTGATGAGTATCAGCAGAAATTCTTTGAGCTTCTTTCTTTCAGTCCCCATATTGCGAGTAGCTCAGAGACGATGCACGATCTATTTCTTCAGGGTCTTAACCCTGACATTCATCAGTTGGTTTCCGTGGGCAGAGAGATGAACTTCGAGAATTTGGTGAACAATTGTCACCAGGCAGAGGACAGTCTGTAGAGGAATAGGACTTTCGGATCTTCTGCATCCAGACCATCTAGCTCTTTGGGTCCAAGGGCCCAGTCTTTTAAGAGATAGGGTGGTACTTCTTCTTCTTCTTCTTCCTGATCTGGCGGTGTTCATCGTTTTGGTGATTCACGACGTTGTCGTCAGTGCAAACGGAAGCATCACCCAGGACCGTTTACTCATATCACTGGTGTTTGTTTTCAGTGCGGCTAGGAGGGTCACATGAAAAGAGATTGTCCCACTTTGGCCGGTACAGTGAGTGGTTCGGGGAGTGTTGGTGGTTCTCAGACCACTATCTATCAGCCACCGCAGTATCAACAGCAGCCTTTGCAGCAGCAGCGTCAGCAGTCACAGCCATCGCAACGACATCATTCTCAGTCTTCTTCGAGAGGACAGTCATCGCGCCCGCGTGCTCAGGGGCAGGTGTTTGCGCTGAACCAGGAGCAGGCTCAGGCAGACAGTGAGAACATGATTGTAGGTACTTTTAGTTTGTGCGGTTTTCCTACTTATCTTTTGATCGATACTGGTGCTTCGCATTTATTCATATCAGCTCGGTTTGTTAAGAGGCATATATTACCTTTTGTTTCCTTAGACGTCTTGTTAGCGGTTTCGACTCCAATGGGTCAGGAAGTCTTAGCTAAGCGTCTTGTTTTGGGTTGTATTTTGGGATTTGAGGGACATCTGTTGAGCGCTAACCTGATGGTTTTAGCGATGGATGACTTTGATGGTATCATCGGGATTGATCTTCTGACTTCGTATCAAGCGGTAGTGGATTGCTAACAGAGAATTGTCCAGTTTCGCCCCGAGGCTGAGGATGCTTGGTATTTCTATGGTGAGGGAGCGCGACCCCCGATGCCAGTGGTTTCTGCTCTGAAAGCCCGACGTGCTTTAGAGTCTGGCGGGGAAGGCTACCTGATCTATACGATTGATGCATCCTTTGAGGGTCTGGACATGGAGGAGATACCAGTAGTCAGTGAGTTCCCGGATGTGTTTCCCGACGAGATTCTAGGGTTACCACCTGTGCGAGAGATCGAGTTTGACATTGACTTGTTGCCAGGGACAGCGCCGATTTCCCGAGCACCGTACCGATTAGCTCCATCTGAGATGCGAGAGTTGCAGCAGCAGTTGCAGGATCTTCTTGATAAGGGCTACATTCGACCCAGTGTTTCACCTTGGGGAGCCCTGGTTCTATTCGTCAAGAAGAAGGATGGCTCGATGCATTAGTGTATTGACTATCGTCAGTTGAACAAAGTGACAGTAAAGAACAAGTATCCTCTCCCGCGGATTGAAGATCTGTTTGATCAATTGCAGGGTACTACTGTCTATTCCAAGATCGACTTGCGTTCTGGGTATCATCAGTTGCGAGTTAGAGACGAGGATGTTTCGAAGACAGCATTTCGTACTCGATGTGAGCACTATGAGTTCTTAGTGATGCCATTTGGTCTGACGAATGCTCCAGTTGTTTTCATGGATTTGATGAACAGGGTTTTCCGAGAGCTCTTGGATAAGTTCGTTGTAGTGTTCATCGATGACATCCTTGTGTATTCTCGTAGCATGGATGAGCATGCCTTTCATCTTCGTACTATTTTACAGACCTTGCGAGAGCATCAGTTGTATGTTAATCTCAGCAAGTGTGACTTCTGGATTGACCGAGTTGTGTTCCTTGGTCATGTCATTTCTAGAGATGGAGTATCAGTGGATCCTAGCAAGACAGAGGCTATTCTTAATTGGTCGCGCCCGACGACAACATCTGAGATTCGTAGTTTCTTGGGTTTGGCCGGATACTACCGTCGATTCGTGGAGAATTTCTCTCAGATAGCCAAGGACGCGAAAGGATGTTTCTTTTGAGTGGTCTTCTGCGTGCGAAGACAGTTTTTGGGAGTTGAGACGTCGATTGACGACTGCTCCAGTACTATCCTTGCCGACTGGATCTGGTGGTTTCTAGTCCACACCGATGCTTCTCTTCAGGGTTTGGGGTGTGTGTTGACTCAAAATGGGCATGTGATTGCCTATGCCTCCAGGAAACTAAAGACTCACGAGGGGAATTATCCCGTACATGATCTAGAGCTTGCAGCCATTGTCTTTGCTCTGAAGATATGGCGTCATTATTTGTATGGTGAACGATTCCAGATTTTTACTGATCATAAGAGTTTGAAGTACATGTTCACTTAGGCAGAGTTGAACATGCGACAGCGCCGTTGGATGGACTTGCTGAAGGACTATGATTGCGAAATCAATTACCATCTAGGATCTTTTAATCCGGTTGCTGATGCACTTAGTCGCAAGATTTATTTGAGTTCCCTTCGTACCAGTGCAGTGTCACGAATGGTCGAAGAGTGTTGTTCCTTGGGTTTCACTTTCCGTCATAAGAAGGAACAACAGGGAGTTCGTGTTGCATCTGTGCTTGCTGAGCCAGCCTTGTATAGACGTATTCATGAGGCACAGGGTGTTGATCCCAAGATTCAGAGATTAGCCCGATTCATTGAGGGTGAGAATTCAGCTGGTTTCCATTTTCAGGCGGATGGTTTGTTGTGTCTTTCTAGCCGTGTGGTTGTGCCTGACGATTCCACACTTAGAGACGAGATCTTATCGCAAGCTCATCATAGTAGGTTCTCAGTACATCCTGGAAGCATGAAGATGTACAAGGATCTACGTACTCGATTTTGGTGGAAAGGAATGAAGCGCAGCATTTATCAGTTCGTGTCCCGATTCCTTGTGTGTCAGCAGGTCAAGGCAGAGTATCGTCGACCCGGAGGTCTACTTCACAATCTCGATATTCCTAAGTGGAAGTGGGAGCATGTGACGATGGACTTTCTCACCCACTTGCCTATGTCTTCAAGGAATTGCGATGCGATTTGGGTTGTTGTTGACCGATTGTCGAAATCTGCGCATTTCTTACCATATAACCGGGATTTCACCTTCGACAGGATGGCATGGCTGTATGTGCAAGAGATTGTCCGTTTACATGGTATTCCACTGAGTATTGTGAGCGACAGAGATCCTCGTTTCACCTCAAGATTTTGGGGGAGCTTTCAGCGTGCTCTTGGTACCACTTTGAGTTTGAGCACAGCTTATCATCCAGAGACTGATGGACAATCGGAGAGGACTATCCGTACTCTCGAGGACATGCTTCGAGCTACCGTAATGGATTTTGGCCCAGCATGACACGATCATTTGCCATTGGTGGAGTTCGCTTATAGCAATAGCTACCATAGCAGCATTGGCATGGCACCATTGGAGGCTCTTTATGGACGTCGTTGTCGTACACCTTTGTTTTGGGACGAGGTTGGTGAGCGGCAGGTGGAGGGTCCTCAGATGATTCAGCAGATGACTGATGCAATAGAATTGATCCGACGCAGGATTAAGGCATCCCAGGATCGACAGGCTAGCTACGCGAACACTCACCGCAGGCCACTTCATTTTGAAGAAGGAGAGTATGTATTCTTGCGTGTATCACCTTTCCGAAAGGTGATGAGGTTTGGTCTCAAGGGTAAGTTGTCACTAAGATTTATTGGTTCTTTTTAAGATTCTCGAGAAATTTGGAGACGTGGCTTATCGTCTAGCCTTGCCACCGAATCTTTCGAAGATTCATGATGTGTTTCACGTGTCTTTGTTGAGACAGTACTTGGCGGATCAGTCCCACATCTTGCGTCCGACTGAGGTGCAACTAGACCACAATTTGTCATATGTGGAGAAACCTCTCAGGATTCTCGACAGGAAGGACAAGGTGCTTCGTAACAAGCGCATACCGTTAATGATGGTACAGTGGCAACGTAGAGGTACAGAGGAAGCTACTTGGGAGTTGGAGAGTCGGATGTTAGCCGAGCACCACGAGTTGTTTTAAGATTTTGTACTCTGTTGTATCGAATGTATATTGTTCAGTTGTAATAAGAGCATTGATTTTGCGTACTATGTTTTCCTTAATATGTAATTTCGAGGACGAAATTTCTTAAGTGGGGGAGAATGTAGTGACCCGCAATTAATCAAGGTAATTAAGGAAATTAATTACTAAATTTTGCCTAAAATTATTCGAAGTGGATCGGACGCTCCGAAGCACGGATCGGAAGCTCCGATCAGGATTGGACGTTCCGTTGGAGGATCGAAGGTTCCGTTCTGGCTAGGGCTGATGTCATCACCGACGTCAGCAAGATGACATCACTGCTTATGCACGTGAGGTGACATCGGACGTTCCGATGTCACGATCGGACGCTCCGTTCGCGATCGGATGTTTCGATGAGGGATCAGACGTTCCGATCGCCGTCTATAAATAAGGGGTCTGAGCCCTCATTCTGTGCACCGATTTCCCCTCTTTTCCTCTGGTTTTTGAACCTTCTTACTTAGATCTACGGAGTTCTAGGCATCCTATTGGGAATCCGTAAGTTGCCTAGCGATCTCGGCGTCGTAGCGGAGGTGTGCCTAGGTTTTGAGACGATTCTACACCAGCGGGCTGACGACGGACGAAGATATAATTTGGCTTCCTACAAATATTTAGGAGTATGAAATAGCTTAGTTAAGGCTTTTAGAGCGTTTATAGTAATGCATGGACTTTTGCATGTGTAGACGCAGTAGAGCAGACTTGTAGGCCTTGGACCTAGACAGGTGTGCTAGGAGTTGACCTGCAGTGTTAGAGGTACGTAAGTACTGACCGATATAGTCGGCATGATATTTATACATATGTGTGTGATGCATGATGTATGTGCTGTATTGGCTATGTTTTACTGTTTTTAGCACATGCATATGTTTTTACGGAGACTGCATTGGGTATGATGTGAGTCATGACAGTTTCTATCAATCGAGGCGATTCTTCCTGAGGATTCGTGTCTTGGGAATATACGAGTACCACGCGGAGTTGCTCTCTTGCCCGGTACTGTGTATTCCAGGCGCCATGAGTAAAGTGATTTAAACCTGATTTTTAAAGTCATGTGCATGCTCATATTTGTATTTATATCATTGCTTCCGTATTGAGCGTAGTCGCTCACGCCCTTTATGTTACGTGCTTTGGGACACCTTGTGGCGGGTCAGGTCTAAGGCTGGACGGTCCCGGTGGTCCCCAGCAGGGTTGAGGTTGCTACCATGCAGAGGTAGTTTGTTAGGGATTCTGATACCCTAAATTCGATTTGGTTGTATAAAGAATTATACACTGTTTCTATCGTCGGTTGTATTCTGCCGATTGGATTTGTTGTACTTTGGAATTATTAGCTATTTAACACTTTAATTATTATTGCTTGCGCTAATCACTCTGATTAGGTAGTGGATCCGGGTAGGGTCGCTACAGATGAACCGTGTCTTCAGGGAGTATTTGGACAAGTTTGTCGTGGACTTCATTGACGAAATCTTGGTGTATTTGCGTAATACGGAAGAGCATGTTTCTCACTTGCAGTTGGTAATGCAGACTCTTCGAGATGAGCAGTTGTACGCCAAGCTGAGCAAGTGTGAGTTCTGGATGGATAGAGTGGCCTTTCATAGCCATATCATATCCAAGGAGGGGATTTCTGTTGATCCAAGCAAGATTGAAGCGGTTCTTAATTGGCCGCGTCTGGCAACAGTTGCTGAGATCCGTAGTTTTCTAGGTCTAGCAAGGTATTATCGTCGCTTCATTCTGAACTTCTCTCAGTTAGCTCGACCTTTGACGTAGCTTACTCGCAAGGGTGTGGACTTCGAGTGGTCCTCCGAGTGTGAGGAGAACTTTTGTGAGCTTCGACGGCGGTTGACTTATGCGCCGGTGTTGGCATTACCGTCAGGATCTGGAAGGTATGTGGTATACACTGATGCTTCTCTTCAGGGGTTAGGTTGTGTTCTGACTCAGAATGGACATGTGATCGCATACGCTTCTAGATAGCTGAAGCTTCACGAGGACAACTATCTAGTCCATGATTTGGAATTGGCAGCCATTGTGTTCGCTTTAAAGATCTGGCGTCATTATCTATATGGCGAGAAATTTGAGATCTTCACCGACCATAAGAGTCTCAAGTATTTGTTCACTCAGGCGGAGTTGAACATGAGGCAGAGACGTTGGATGGACTTGCTTAAGGACTATGATTGCGAGATTAAGTACCATCCGGGAACTGCTAATCTCACCGCTGATGCTTTGAGTCGCAAGGTGCGACTATCCGCACTTCAGACTTGTTCGATGTCTAGTGCAATCGGTGACTATTGTACTTCGGGATATACCTTCAAGCATAAGAAAGGTATGCAGAGTATCCAGATGTTTGCGATATTATCTGAGCCAGCTTTGTATTCGCGGATTCGAGATGCTCAGATGTCTGATTCGAAGACCCAGCGTTTAGCTCGTCTAGCTAACGAGGGTAGCTCGTCTGGATTTCACTATCAGTCAGATGGCTTTCTGTGTTTGTCTGGTAGGCTTGTGATTCCGCAGGATGAAGAATTGCGAAAGGAGATTTTGTCTCAGGCACATCGCACTAAGTTGAGTATTCATCTTGGGAGCAACAAGATGTAAAAGGATCTACGTACTCGTTTCTGGTGGAAGGGAATGAAACGCAGTGTTTATCAGTTTGTTTCGAGATGTTTGGTGTGTCAACAGGTCAAGGCAGAGCACCGATGACCTGGAGGATTGCTTCACAGTCTGCCTATTCCTGAATAGAAATGGGAGTTTATCACAATGGACTTTGTGACCCATTTGCCGGTATTTCCGAGGAACTGTGATGCTATTTGGGTTGTGGTGGATCGACTCACAAAGTCAGCGCATTTCATTGCCTATAGCCGTGAGTAAAATGTGGAACGTATGGCACGGTTGTACATTCAGGAGATCGTTCGACTTCATGGATTGACTGTGAGCATTGTCAGCGATCGGGACCCCAGGTTTACTTCTAGATTCTGGGGGAGTGTTAGCGTGCGATGGGTACTACTCTTAGTTTTGAGTATTGCCTATCATCCGGAGAGTGATAGTCAGTTGGAGCGCACTATCCGTACTTTGGAGGATATGCTTAGAGCGTGCGTCATTGATTTTGGCTCAGCCTGGCAGGATCATTTGCCATTGATCGAGTTCGCATACAACAACAGCTATCATACTAGTATTGGGATGGCACCTTTTGAGGCGTTGTACGGGCTACGTTGTCATACTCCACTCTTTTGGGAAGAAGTGGGGGAGAGAAAGGCTGAGGGACTGGAGTTTATCCAGCAGACGATAGACATTGTTGATCAGATCAAGAAATGGATTAAGACTGCACAGGATTGTCAGCCCAGCTATGCTAATATCAAGCGTAGGCCTTTGCAGTTCGATGTCGGGGAGAAAGTGTTTTTGAGAGTGTCACCTTTCCGCAAGATTCTCAGATTCGGCCTTAAGGGCAAGTTATGTAGTAGCCCGTAACCAAAATCAGTAATTAAGGAATTAATCATAATTACTTGGGTAGAGTTCGGAAGCTCCGAAGGTGAGTTCGGAAGCTCCGATCAGGATCGGAAGCTCCGAACAGGATCGGAATCTCCGATCGATATTACGTCAAGCATGACGTGTGGCAAGATCGGAAGCTCCGATCAGGACCGGAAGCTCCGATCACCCCTATCCGGAGTCAACAAGTGATATTTTGACACGTGGCAGATCAGGATCTTCGGAAGCTCCGATGGCAGGATCGTACGTTCCGATCGAGGTTCGGACGTTCCGATCAAAGATCGGAAGTTCCGATCGTTGTCTATAAACAGAAGGCCGGGGCTTCACTTTCATTTGCCAATTCCGAGTTCTCCTTTCCATTCTAGTCCTTTTGGAGCTGTTCTAGTCTTCTTAGGCTTGGTCCGGAGGTCGGCGAGGCGTTCGGTAGTCGTAGCGGAGTTGTGCCCAAGTTCTGGAGGCATCGACATCAAAGGGCTAACGACGGATGAAGGTATAGCTTTTGCTTCCTATAAATATTTAGGAGTATGCAATAGCTTATTTAAGGCTTTTAGAGCACTTTAATGATAGTAGTATCATTTGGCAGTGTAGAGCAGACTATAGGCGTGGACCTAGAGTTGGTAGAGCTTGCTCTGTTTTGAGGTACAAAAGTACTGTTCGAGATATCCTTACTGTGTATGCATGTATTATGTGACTGCATGATTTATATGTCATGATATTATGCTGCATTCATTTGCATCTTGATGTATCTCTTTCGAGATGTCTGTTAGTAGGGTTGTACCCTATCCTGTTAGTGGATGGACTTCCATCAATTTGGGTCCGGCGTATCCACGGTTATCTCGGTATGGGAGCCACCTCCTAAAGCGACGGCACATCATGCTACATACCAGGGCTAGGTCTGTCTCTGTTATCTGATCCTTGACCTCGAGTCTATAGGGAGTTCACTTTGCATGCATGTATACTCATACTCTCGTACTGAGCATTTTATGCTCACGTCTCGTACTCTGTATATTTTTTGGACACCCTATTCCATGGGGCAGGTTTGCGATTGGACAAGGAGGGTGGATCCAGGAGGGGCTAGTCAGTGGTTGGCCAGCTGGAGCTTCGTCTAGGTTTTATTACTGTTGTTTGGGTTTATACAGCTATTCCATTTGGTTGTATATTATTGGATAAATTACAGATTCCTTTACTTGGGATTGTATATTGTTTATGGTTTCCACAGTTTCATTCTGATATCTGTTTAATTAAGTTAATTGCATGCATAAGTTCTGTTTAGTAGGTGATCCGGGTAAGGGTCACTACATTTATGGTATCAGAGCATGCAAAAGAATTCTTTGAATTTAGTCTTATCTTGAGGTATTTTTGTAGATGGCAAATCATGACTACCGGAGTTCTCATGGCAGTGTTGGTGGGCGTTGGGGTGATGCCGACCGGGAGCCTCGTCGAGAACGGCGTCATCGTCATCATGACGACGAGCGTTTCACTGTGCGTCGATTCTTAGCTATGGGTCCTAAGCCCTTAGTTGGAGGTGTGTCTCCAGAGGGTGCGGAGAACTGGTTAGACCGCATGGAGACGACTTTTCAGACTTTCCAATGCACCGAGGAGCAGAAGGTGGAGACCCTTGGCTATCTTCTGGATGGGCGTGCGCGCAGGTGGTGGAGGTTTACTTCTGCACCTTTTGTTGCAGCGAGAGGAGTGGCCACCTGGGCCGAGTTCCGCACAGCTTTCGAAAAGCGGTATTTTCCTCCTGCACTCCGTCAGTCGAAGGCAGGTGAGCTACTGAGTCTGCGACAAGGAGCCATGTCTATCGATGAGTATCAGCAGAGGTTCTTTGATCTGCTATCCTATTGTCCCGAGATTGCTGATAGCTCAAAGATGAAGTATAATCTGTTCCTTCAGGGCCTTAACCCTGAGATCCATGACCGTGTGGCGGTTGGCGACGATATGTCCTACGAGGGTTTGGTGAGCCGTTGTCACCAGGCGGAGGACAGCATTCGGCAAAACAGGTCTTTCCCTCAGTCGAGGCCTGCTAGTTCTTTGGGTCCCCGTGCCCAAACTTTCAAGAAGTCTGGATCTTCTTCTTCCTCTGGTTCTGGAGGTGTTGTCCGTTACGGTAAGAAGGACATGTGTGATCACTGTGGGAAGAACCATCCATCCGACTATTGCTGTAGAGCTTCTAGAGCTTGTTTCCGTTGTGGAGAGACTGGTCATATCCGGAGGGATTGTCCACTGTCTGGGGGAGGCGGTTCTGGATCTGGTTCAGGATCTGGTTCTCAGGCCACCGTTCAGCAGAGGTCGCAGGGACAGTCTGCTGGGAGTTCTCATTTGAGGCCATGAACTTCTGGCCAGGTGTTTGCCCTGAGACATGATCAGGCTGTGGAGGAGAATGAGAAAGTCATCGCAGGTATATTTCTGCTTTATGGTATACCTGCTCTTGTACTTATGGACACTGGTGCATCTCTTTCCTTCATTTCTGCACGTTTTGTTAAGAGACATAAGTTATCATGCATTGCACTAGATGTAGTGATGTTTGTTTCTACTCCGACGGGCCAATCTGCTTTGGCTAAGCGTCTAGTGATGGGTTGCCCTTTAGAATTCGAAGGGAACATTCTGTTAGCGAATCTCATGGTCCTGGCGATGGACGACTTTGATTGCATTCTGGGAATAGATATGTTGACTACCTATCGAGCTTCAGTGGACTGCTATCAGAGATTAGTACGCTTTCATCCGGAGGGGAGCGAGAGCTGGTTTTTCTATGGTGAGGGAGCGCGACCCCCGATGCCTTTGTTATCAGCTTTGAGAGCCTGTCGAGATCTAGAGTCTGGCGGGGAAGGTTACCTTATCTATGCAGTTGATTTGTCCGCTGAGAGTTTTGGGATAGAGAGCATTCCTGTTGTGGATGAATTTCCAGATGTATTTCCTGATGAGATTCCGGGTTTTCCCCCTGCTAGGGAAGTCGAGTTTGGCATAGAGTTGATGCCGGGTACTTCGCCTATTTCTAGATCACCATATCGTCTGGCTCCGTCAGAGATGCGTGAGTTGAAGAATCAGCTACATGATCTTTTGGACAAGGGGTACATTCGTCCTAGTGTATCTCCTTGGGGAGCTCCTGTTCTCTTCGTGAAGAAGAAGGATGGGTCGATGCGGCTGTGCATTGACTATCGGCAACTGAATCGAGTCACTGTGAAGAACAAGTATCCGTTTCCTCTTATTGATGACTTGTTTGACCAGCTGCAGGGCACATCAGTTTACTCCAAGATTGACTTGAGATCTGGGTATCATCAGCTGAGAGTCCGTGATCAGGACATAGCCAAGACTGCATTCCGTACTTTCTATGGGCATTACGAGTTCCTAGTGATGCCATTTGGTTTGACTAATGCGCCGGCTATATTCATGGATCTGATGAACCGTGTCTTCAGGGAGTATTTGGACTTGCCGTGGTCTTCATTGACGACATCTTGGTGTATTCGCGTAATACGGAAGAGCATGTTTCTCACTTGCGGTTGGTACTACAGACTCTTCGAGATGAGCAGTTGTACGCCAAACTGAGCAAGTGTGAGTTCTGGATGGATAGAGTGGTCTTTCTTGGCCATATCATATCCAGGGAGGGGATTTCTGTTGATCCAAGCAAGATTGAAGCGGTACTTAATTCGTCGCGTCCGACGACAGTTGCTGAGATCCGTAGTTTTCTAGGTCTAGCAGGGTATTATCGTCGCTTCATTCTGAATTTCTCTCAGTTAGCTCGACCGTTGACGCAGCTTACCCGCAAGGGTGTGTATTTCGAGTGGTCCTCCGAGTGCGAGGAGAATTTCTATGAACTTCGACGGCGGTTGACTTCTGCGCCGGTGTTGGCATTACCGTCAGGATCTGGAGGGTATGTAGTTTACACGGATGCTTCTCTTCAGGGGTTAGGTTGTGTCCTGACTCAGAATGGGCATGTGATCGCATACGCTTCTAGACAGCTGAAGCTTCACGAGGACAACTACCCAGTCCATGATTTAGAATTTGCAGCCATTGTGTTCGCTTTGAAGATCTGGCGTCATTATCTGTATGGCGAGAAATTTGAGATCTTCACCGACCATAAGAGTCTCAAGTATTTGTTCACTCAGGCGGAGTTGAACGTGAGGCAGAGACGTTGTATGGACTTGCTTAAGGACTATGATTGCGAGATTAAGTACCATCCGGGAGCTGCTAATCTCACCGCTGATGCTTTGAGTCACAAGGTGCGACTATCCGCACTTCAGACTTGTTCGATGTCTAGTGCGATCAGTGACTATTGTACTTCAGGTTATACCTTCAAGCATAAGAAAGGTATGCAGAGTATCCAGATGTTTTCGATATTATCTGAGCCAGCCTTGTATTCACGGATCCGAGATGCTCAGATGTCTGATTCAAAGACCCAGCGTTTAGCTCGTCTAGCTAACGAGGGTAGCTCGTCTGGATTTCATTATCAGTCAGATGGCTTTCTGTGTTTGTCTGGTAGGCTTGTGATTTCGCAGGATGAAGAATTGCGAGAGGAGATTTTGTCTCAGGCGCATCACACTAAGTTGAGTATTCATCCTGGGAGCAACAAGATGTACAAGGATCTATGTACTCGTTTCTGGTGGAAGGGAATGAAACTCAGTGTTTATCAGTTTGTTTCGAGATGTTTGGTGTGTCAACAGGTCAAGGCAGAGCACCGACGACCTGGAGGATTGCTTCACAGTCAGCCTATTCCTGAATGGAAATGGGAGTTTATCACAATGGACTTTGTGACCCATTTGTCGGTATCCCCGAGGAACTGTGATGCTATCTGGGTTGTGGTGGACCGACTCACCAAGTCAGCACATTTCATTTCCTATAGCCGAGAGTACTCTGTGGATCTCATGGCACGGATGTACATTCAGGAGATCGTTCGACTTCATGGAGTGCCTGTGAGCATTGTCAGCGATCGGGACCCCAGGTTTACTTCTAGATTCTGGGGGAGTGTTCAGCATGCGATGAGTACTACTCTCAGTTTGAGTACAGCCTATCATCCGGAGACTGATGTTCAGTCAGAGTGCACTATCCGTACTTTAGAGGATATGCTTAGAGCGTGCGTCATGGATTTTGGTTCAGCCTGGCAGGATCATTTGCCGTTGATCGAGTTTGCTTACAACAATAGCTATCATACTAGTATTGGGATGGAACCTTTTGAGGCGTTGTACGGGCGACGTTGTCGTACTTCTCTCTTTTGGGAAGAAGTGGGGGAGACACAGGCTGAGGGATCGGAGTTTATCCAGCAGGCGATAGATATTGTTGATCAAATCAAGAAACGGATTAAGACTGCACAGGATCGTCAGGCCAGTTATGCTAATATCAAACGTAGGCCCTTGCAGTTCGAGGTCGGGGAGAAAGTGTTTCTGAGAGTGTCACCTTTCCGCGAAATTCTCAGATTTGGCCTTAAGGGCAAGTTGTCTCCCAAATTTATCGGTCCGTTTGAGATCTTGGAGAGCATTGGCGATTTGGCTTATCGACTAGCTTTGCCACCGCATCTATCCAGTATTCACGACGTGTTCCACGTATCTCTGTTGCGACGGTATGTGGTGGATGAATCTCATATTCTGCAGCGGTCTGAGGTTCAGGTAGACAAGGATTTGACTTATGTTGAGAAACCTCTTCGTATCCTGGATTATAAGGATAAGGTTTTACGGAACAAAGTCATTCCTTTGGTTTTAATTCAGTGGCAGCGCCGAGGCACTGAGGAAGCTACTTGGGAGCTTGAGGAAAGGATGCGTAAAGACCATCCTGAGTTGTTTTGATTTCATTTTTAAGTTGTATTCAGTTGCAAACTCTGTAAACGTTTGATTTGAATAAAGAATGTTTCTGATTTTTGTATTTGCATTCGGTACTTAAGATATGATTTCGAGGATGAAATATCTTAAGTGGGGGAGAATGTAGTAGCCCGTAACCAAAATCAGTAATTAAGGAATTAATCATAATTACTTGGGTAGAGTTCGGAAGCTCCGAAGGTGAGTTCGGAAGCTCCGATCAGGATCGGAAGCTCCGAACAGGATCGGAAGCTCCGATCGATATTACGTCAGGCATGACGTGTGGCAAGATCGGAAGCTCCGATCAGGACCGGAAGCTCCAATCACCCCTATCCGGAGTCAACAAGTGATATTTTGACACGTGGCAGATCAGGATCTTCGAAAGCTCCGATGGCAGGATCGGACGTTCCGATCGAGGTTCGGACGTTCCGATCGTTGTCTATAAATAGAAGGCCGAGGCTTCACTTTCATTTGCCAATTCCGAGTTCTTCTTTCCATTCTAGTCCTTTTGGAGCTGTTCTAGTCTTCTTAGGCTTGGTCCGGAGGTCGGCGAGGCATTCGATAGTCGTAGCGGAGTTGTGCCCAAGTTCTGGAGGCATCGACATCAAAGGGCTAACGACGGACGAAGGTATAGCTTTTGCTTCCTATAAATATTTAGGAGTATGCAATAGCTTATTTAAGGCTTTTAGAGAACTTTAATGATAGTAGTATCATTTGGCAGTGTAGAGCAGACTATAGGCGTGGACCTAGAGTTGGTAGAGCTTGCTCTGTTTTGAGGTACGAAAGTACTGTTTGAGATATCCTGACTGAGTATGCATGTATTATGTGACTGCATGATTTATATGCCATGATATTATGCTGCATTCATTTGCATCTTGCTGTATCTCTTTCGAGATGTCTGTTAGTAGAGTTGTACCCTATCCTGTTAGTGGATGGACTTCCATCGATTTGGGTCCGGCGTATCCACGGTTATCTCGGTATGGGAGCCACCTCCTGAAGCAACGGCACAAAGTGCTACATACCAGGGCCCGGTCTGTCTCTGTTATCTGATCCTTGACCTCGAGTCTATAGGGAGTTCACTTTGCATGCATGTATACTCATACTCTCATACTGAGCGTTTTATGCTCACGTCTCGTACTCTGTATATTTTTTGGACACCCTATTCCATGGGGCAGGTTTGCGATTGGACGAGGAGGGTGGATCCAGGAGGGGCTAGTCAGTGGTTCGCCAGCTGGAGCTTCGTCTAGGTTTTATTACTGTTGTTTTGGTTTATACAGCTATTCGATTTGGTTGTATATTATTGGATAAATTACAGATTTCTTTACTTGGGATTGTATATTGTTTATGGTTTCCGCAGTTTCATTCTGATATCTGTTTAATTAAGTTAATTGCATGCATAAGTTCTGTTTAGTAGGTGATCCGAGTAAGGGTCACTACAAGTTATCTCCCAGGTTTATCGGTCTGTTTGAGATCTTGGAGAGCATTGGCGATTTGGCTTATCGACTAGCCTTGCCACCGCATCTTTCCAGTATTCACGACGTGTTCCACGTATCTCTGTTGCGACGGTATGTGGCGGATGAATCTCATATTCTGCAGCAGTCTGAGGTTCCGGTGAACAAGGATTTGACCTATGTTGAGAAACCTATTCCTATCCTAGATTATAAGGATAAGGTTTTACAAAACAAAGTCATTCCTTTGGTTTTAGTTCAGTGGCAGCGCCGAGGCACTGAGGAAGCTACTTGGGAGCTTGAGGAAAGGATGCGTGAAGACCATCCTGAGTTGTTTTGATTTCATACTTAAGTTGTATTCAGTTGCAAACTCTGTAAACGTTTGATTTGAATAAAGAATGTTTCTGATTTCTGTATTACATTCAGTACTTAAGATCTGATTTCGAGGACGAAATATCTTAAGTGGGGGAGAATGTAGTAGCCCGTAACCAAAATCAATAATTAAGGAATTAATCATAATTACTTGGATAGAGTTCGGAAGCTCCGAAGGTAAGTTCGGAAGTTCCGAACAGGATCGGAAGCTTCGATGCAGGATCGGAAGCTCCGATGGTATTACGTCAGGCATGACGTGTGGCAAGATCGGAAGCTCCGATCAGGATCGGAAGCTCCGATCACCCCTATCCGAAGTCAACAAGTGATATTTTGACACGTGGCAGTTCAAAATCTTCGAAAGCTCCGATGGCAGGATCGGACGTTCCGATCGAGGTTCTAACTTTTCGATCGAGGATCGGAAGCTCCGATCATTGTCTATAAATAGAAGGCCAAGAATTCAGTTTCAATTGCCAATTCCGGATTTTCTCTCTACTCCAGTCGTATTAGAGTTGTTTTAGCCTTCCTAGGCTTGACCCGGGAGTCGTCGAGGCGTTCGATAGTCGTAGCGGAGTTGTGCCCAAGTTCTGGAGGCATCGACATCAAAGGGCTAACGACGGACAAAGGTATAGCTTTTGCTTCCTATAAATATTTAGGAGTATACAATAGCTTAGTTAAGGCTTTTAGAGCACTTTAATGATAGTAGTATCATTTGGCAGTGTAGAGCAGACTATAGGCGTGGACCTAGAGTTGGTAGAGCTTGCACTGTTTTGAGGTACGAAAGTACTGTTCGAGATATTCAGATTGAGTATGCATGTATTATGTGACTGCATGGTTTATATGTCATTGATTTATGCTGCATTCATTTACACACTGAGCTATCTCCTTCGAGATGTCTGTTAGTAGGGTTTTTCCCTATCCTTTTACTGTTTGGACTTCCATCGATTTGGGTCCGGCTTATCCACTTGTATTATGGTATGGGAGCCACCTCCTGAAGCGACGACACAGCGTGCTACATACCAGGGCCCGGTCTGTCTTTGTTATCTGATCCTTGACCTCGATTTTATAGGGAGTTCACTTTGCATGCATGTATACTCATACTCTCGTACTGAGTGTTTTATGCTCACGTCTCGTACTCTGTGTTTCTGGACACCCTATTCCATGGGGCAGGTTTGCTATTAGACGAGGCGGGTGGATCCAAGAGGGGCTAGGAAGTGGTTGGCCAGTTGGAGCTTCGTCTAGGTTTTATTTCTGTTGTTTTGAGGTTGATACAGCTATTCGATTTGGTTGTATATTATTTTGGATAATTACAGATTCCTTTGCTTGGGATTGTACAATGTTTATGGTTTCTGCAGTTTTATTTTGATATCTATCTTATTAAGTTAATTGCATGCCTAAGTTCTGTTTAGTAGGTGATCCAGGTAAGGGTCACTATAAATGCAGCATCAATCAATGAAATATAAACCATGCAGTCACATAATACATGCATACTCAGTCAGGATATCTCGAACAGTACTTTCGTACCTCAAATCAGTGCAAGCTCTACCAACTCTAGGTCCATGCCTATAGTCTGCTCTACACTGCCAAATGATACTACTATCATTAAAGTTCTCTAAAAGCCTTAACTAAGCTAAAGCATACTCCTAAATATTTTTAGGAAGCAAAAGCTATACCTTCGTCTGTCGTTAGCCCTTTGCTGTCGAGTGCCTCAAAACTAGGCCACAACTCCGCTACGACGCCTGGATCACTATGCCACTCCGGATTCCCCACGGGACGCCTAGAATTCCCTAGATCTGAGCTGGAAGGCTAAGGAATTGAGAGAGAAGAGGTGATTGGTGCGTCTAGATCTGAATCTCGGCCCTCCTATTTATAGACGGAGTTCGGATCGTCGGAACTGGACTTCGGAGCGTCCGAACATGATCGGATTGTCCGATCTCGACTTCGGATCGTCCGATCCCAATATTACATCATTGCTCACATCAGCATGATGACATCATCCATGACGACTGTCGGCAGCAAGATTGGAGCGTCCAAACCACCCTTCGGAACGTCCAAACCCTGACTTCGGACCGTCCGATCCTTAACTTCGGAGCCTCCGAACTCGACAACCTACAAACCATTTTCAAGTGTTTTGAATCCAATTCCGGACTCCGATAATCCATTAAGAGTTCCCTTAATCATGTTTACTCTTACTTAATAGGATTAATGATTTGATTATGCTAAATCACTGATTTTGGGTACGGGCTACTACATTCTCGGTCATGTGATATCCAGCGAATGGATTTCCATTGATCCGAGTAATATTGAGGTTGCACTGAATTGGCCACGTCCAACGACAGTGGTTGAGATCTGAATTTTTTTGGGTCTAGCAGGATATTATCGATGATTTTTCACAAATTTCTCTCAGTTGTCTAGGATTTTGAAGCAACTTACTTGGAAGGATGTACCATTCTAATGGTCATCAGACTATGAAGAAAGTTTTGGTGAGCTTCATAGGCCTCTGACTTCTACGCCGGTACTATCTCTATCGTTAGGTTCCGGAGGGTATATTGTATATACTGATGCATCCAAGCTAGGATCAAACTGTGTTCTTATGCATAATGGCCATGCTATTGCATACACATCCCAAAAATTGAAGAAAAACAAAGAGAATTATCCAGTTCATGATCTGGATTTGGTAGGGATCGTGTTTGTTTTTAATATTTGGCTACATTATCTCTATGGAGAGAGATTTGAGATTTACACTGATCACAAGAGCATGAAGTATATATTTACTCATGAAGATTTAAATATGAGACAAATACGATGGATGGGTTTGGTAAAAGATTATGATTGTGAGATCAGATACCATCAGAGCCAGCAAATTTCACAGCAAATGCTCTTAGTCGCAAATGAGGATATCTGCTTCCAAACTAGTGTTGTTGTCAATACCGTCCATGAATTTTGTTCGTTGGGATTTAATTTTCTACACAAGAAAGGGATGGAAATTATTCGGGGTATCCAACAACCTATCCGAATCACCTTTGTTTGCCATGATTAGGGAAGTTCGGTTTTATGACCCAAAAGTATAGAGTTTAGCTAGGCTAGCTAATGGAGACAACACATTTGGCTTTGTGTTTCTGTCATGTGGAACATTTTGTTTGTCAAGATGGAATTTAGTATCAGGAAATTTTCAATTGAGAAAAGAAATTCTATCCCAGACTCACCAAAGCAAGCTTAACATCCACCCGAGAAGAACGAAAATGTATAAGGATTTGAGAACTCGATTCTTGGGGAAATATATGAAGCATGATATTTATCAATATGTATCTAGGTGCTTGGTATGTCAGTAGGTTAAGCTTGAACACTAGAAACCTAGAGGTTTTCTTCTCAGCCTATCGATTCCCAAATGAAAATGGGAACATATCACGATGATATTTGTGACCCATTTGCCATTATCATCGAGAAATTGTGATGCCAAGGTAGCAATGGATAGACTTACCAAGTCAGCGCATTTCATTTTGTATAACCGAGATTACAGATTTGATTGTATGGCTCTCTTGTGTATCCAATAATAGTACGATTGCATGGTGTACCAGTGAACATTGTCAGTGATAGAGACACCAATTTACTTCTAGATTTTGGGGAAATTTTCAGCGAGCGTTGGTCAGTACTTTGAGTTTGAGTACTTATCATCGCCCAGAGATGGATGACCAGTTTGAGAGGACCATTCGCACCATTGAGGATAAGTTGAGAGTGTGTACCATGGATTTTGGTCTGGGTTGGAAAGACCATTTTCCACGGATTGAGTTTGCATACCATAACAGCTACCACCGCAGTGTAGGTATGACACCTTTGGAAGCATTGTATGGGAGATGATGTTGTACTCCACTGTTCTGGGAAGAAGTCGGGGAACGACAAGAGGAAAGAACAAAATTAATTCAAAAACCTATTGATATTGTCGATCATCAAGAAACGAATCAATACTGCACGGGGTCGACAGGCAAGCTACGCAAAAACCAAGCATTGAACCTTAAAATTTTATCCAGGGGAAAAAGTATTTCTGAAGGTTTTGACATCTCGTCAAATTCTAAGAATTGGTCTCAAAGGGAAGATATCTCTGGCGCCTCCAGTATGAGCATGAGTTTTCATTGTTGATCCAGTTACCTAGTTCATGTCATATTCATGCACATATAGGTTTTTATACTCATATTTATTGTACGGGGTGTTAGCGCTAACATACTTGTTTTTATGTTGGAAACCTCATTCCGCGGTACAGGCCTCAGGTTGGATGACGCAGGCAGGAGTGAGCCCTGAGGTAAGGTGCAGCGCCACTGACATTCCGACTATTTGGTTCAGTTTTTTTGCCTTGAGTTGCTTTCTGATACACTTATTTCGATATGGTTGTACCTTAACTAGTATTTTAGATTGATGCTTTTGATCTGGGTTTTCTAAGCATTCCAATTTCCGCTGATTTATCTGATTATGATTATAGAAGATTTAATTGCAAGCTTAAGTTTTGATTAATAGGTGATTCCGTAGTAGGTCACTACATACTCCCATTTGATATGTATACACATAGATACACGATAATGCATCTTGCACGCGATGCATGCATAAGCAAACTAGAAACACTAGCTCTCTAGTCCAAACCTATAAACAGATAATCATTATATCACTTATTTTATACTAAAATCCTTAACTATACTAATAAATCCTCATAGAAGATAATCAGAAGTTAATAAAATCCTTAACTATACTCGCTATCGACTGGCCCTCAAGACAATGCACGAAAGTCTTCCAAATCAACAAGAAACGAGAAAGAAGAGTGAATTGGAAACTAAAATTGTATCTCCCTACCCCTATTTATAGGAAAAGATCAAACCGACCGATCCTTGGTTCGGAGCTTCTGATCTATCCATTGGAGCTTCCAATCACTAGCCACCGAACGCGTGTCCCTGATTGGACAACACACTGTTGCCGATGGAGTTTGAAACTTCCTACTGGGGTTCGAAGCCTCTGATCTCTGTAGAGTCAATTTACCAATCAGAAAAGCCCATACTTTATTATCCAAAGGTGAACAGTCCTTTCAATCATGAGTTTGGAGCATCCGAACTCACCCTCTCCCTCCGAAGTGCTTCGCAGCTTCTGAGCTGTCCCATAAATTGAAGCCCTCAAAACCATTTTCGATTGTTCTTAAACCAATTTTGAACTCCTTAAACCAAATTGGGAATCCTTTAATCATGTTTTGATCAATTGAATACGTTTAGGAAGTTAATTAACTTAATTATGAATCGGGCTACTATATTGGACCTTTCGATCTATAGTTCGGATCTTCAGAACTGTTCCATGTATTCGAACCCAAACTGGCGGAAAACCAGGAATCTCATCGGGGAAAACATCGGGAAGCTCGCTGACTAATGTATATGCTCTATACCATGACTACTGGTGGGGGTATCAATAGAGTAGATGATGTAGCCTTCCACACTAGAACCTAAGGCATGTCAGGCCTTCAGAAATGACACAAAAGGCATCGGAGGTTGCGCTCCCTCAACATAAAAAAATCTGTCACCCTTATCTGGTTGAAATTGTACCATTTGTTGGTGACAATCGAAAATGTCATGATATAATGTCAACATATATATTCCCAAAATACAGTAAGAGTCGGACATTGCTAACATCATCAAGTTAGCAATAAATAAATGTCCCTCGAATTCCGGAAGATAGCCCATAACTAGGTGCTTGGCGATTGTCTCCTGAGCCATAAGAGTGTAGAAAGCTAAGTCATTGTCTAGATACATATGGAAACTGATATCTTTTGAAAAAATGATTTGATATGAATGAATGTAATGCACTATTATCTATTAAAACAAGAGCAGGTATGCCACATAACAAGAAAGTACCTGCTATCATGCGGTCACTCTCTACATTATCCTGATTCCTAGTTAAGGTCTTACACCTATCTCTAAGCTCGAGGTCATAGGGTAGAAGTACTCGGCTATGTTGGCGGTTAGAAAGGTTGGTCAAAAGACTGGGATCCACTAGTAGCTCTAGCACTAGTGCCTCCTATCCGAGTACTACAATCCCTCCGCAGATGCCCTTTCTCGCCGCAGATAAAACATGCTGCAGTTCCCTATGGCATTCCTCAGTTAGATGTTTACTTCCACAAAGATCACATTGCCCCTTTTTCGTCTTCTTACCAAATAAGAATATTCGACAAGAACCAAAAAAAATAGAAGTAGAGGTAGAGCAATGATTCTTGAAAGATTGAGCACGAGGCACAAGTGATCCACTGGGCTAAGTAGATAAAAGTTCCTTGGCAGGATTCATGTTGATCTCTCCCTTACAACAGCAGTTTAACAGAGTCTCGTAAGATTTCATAACATCATAGATAGTGAGCCGATCAAAGATCTCCTGGTTGAGGCCTTGCAGAAAATGATCATATTTGACCTCAGAATATTCATTGATGTCGGGACAGAATGATAACAATTCAATGAAATTCTGGTAATATTCATCGATGTCATAGATGTAAGAGTGGGTGCCCAGTGAGCCAACTGTGTGGCTATGGGCTTTGATGACTCTTTGTATAAACAATCTTTTGTTTAATATTATTTACACTTTTATGGCAATGACTTTATATTACTTCATATTGTTATATTGTGATATACTATTGTTGTTTTGATAAAGACCTTGAATATACTATAGTGTATGTAAGATGTTGTAGAACATGGAGATGTCTATCATGAAATACATCTTATAGTCACTGTATGTTCTAAAACCGTTCCTAGTCGATTGAGCCGTCCGATAATAAGGATAAGGATCGCTCGAGTTTGAGACTAACATTTGCGATGCTGAGTACCACGTTTCATTGGTAGGGAACATGGAGATGTTCGAAGCATGCAAATGGATATTCATAAGATGAATAATCGAACTACCCTATCCGGACTTTCCAAGTGGTTATCACTTATCGAGTGGATAAAGTCCGCGGTTTTGGTTGTACACCATTAGTCCTTACGACTTGAAACATCATGGAGACTCTATATGCTAGTACTGTGCTTTGACTCGTTTACCGACTCTATGGGGGTCATCAGGTGTCGAGATTGGGTACAGTTACGACACATATAGGAGTCAATGCATTGTTGTCAAGGATTCACCACATACTTGCGAGTGTGGATATCCTATGCGATCTGAGGAGATATTAGTGTGATAAATCTCTGGCCAGAGTAATTGATGTGATTTAAGAAATGGTTTCTTAGTAGCACATGCGATGTCACTAATTTGATCTTCAAGATGTATTGCATAGTTATCGAATCTTGAGCGACTCTCGATATACCAATGGTTGTTGATTCGATCGGGATATATGGATGAAGGGACCGTACTGTACGCTAACCAAAATCTACTGGTTCTTGTAGGCACTATCAGTGATACCTAGGGAATCATGGGGCGATGTTGCTAGGCGCTTTACCATGATTCGTTGGGCAAGTCGGAAAGTGTTGTTCCGAGTCACAAGGAGTTGTGAGCCCACGGCTAGCTGTATCCCTGAACCATTGAGGGTCACACAGTGTAATGGAGTTTTAATCCCCGTTGAGATAGTTAAATTTAAAGAGTTAAATTTAATGAACTAAGGAGTTGGACTTCTTAAATAAGAGTAAGGGAGTAGGATTTCCTAAAATGACATAGGGATGGACATTTTTGGAAACCACTGAATTCGGATTCAGGAAAATTTATTTTGACTTTAAAATGTGCAGAAATGGTTTCTGTGCACATTGGTGAAATCAGTTCATCAATAGGAGTCACGATGAATTTTATATTAATTTCTGAACGAGCGGGCTTTGCTTGTCGGGCCCCAGCTTATGACTAATGGGCCCTAAGGTGTTAGTGGCCTGCATTATAAATGAGTTATTTCAGTACAGAAATTACACACAACAGGTCATAATTTTTGAGACAGAGAAAATTTTCGAACCCTAGCTCTCTCTCTCTGTTCGGCCGACCCCTCCCCCTCTGCCCGAGATTTTCCGGTCTGTGATTTTGAATTGCAGTCTGGAATAGCGAATCAGATTCGTTTATTCTCTTCGCAGAAAACTTCTGATAGATTTTCTAGTGCAATCTATCAGAGGGATTAAACCTCTGTTCGTGGACCTGATTGAAGGAGTTCATCGGTTCCAGGGAGAGACAACAAGAGCAGATCAAATCTGTTGGTGTCCATTAATCTCGTTGCGAGATTGGAGGTAAAATTTAATAACTGTTATTTAAATTTTACACACACAATAATTTAATCGTTGAACGGTTGATACCCACACTATGGAATTGTTCCATAACAAAATTTTTAAACTTCCGCTGCACCGGGTATCAATCGTGATTGATCTGACCGCCAGTTAGTTCAACAGTGGTATCAGAGCCAGGTTGCTCAGATCAAACGATTAAATTAATCAATTGTACAAAATTTTTGAGTCTCGGTTTTTGAAACAAAATAAATATTTTTAAATATAAAAAAAAAATTTCGGGGCAAAACCCGGGCAGCGATTGGATCGCTGCCCGGTGGGGCAGCAATTGTTGCTGCCCCGGGCGGCGCACGGCGCCGCCCAAGGCGGCGACCGTCGCCGCCCAGGGCGGCGCACGGCGCCGCCCAGGGCAGCGCTGTGCGCTGCCCAGCGCAGCGCTGGGCGCTGCGCAGGGCAGCGCTCGGCGCTCGGCGCCGCCCAGGGCAGCGCACGGCGCTGCCCTAAGGGGGCAGCCGGGCTGCCCCCGGCCCGCGCCCCGGGTGCGGGCCGGGCCGGGAGTGTCCCGGGCGGCCCGCGGGAAAAATTATATTTTTATTTAAAAATTAATTTTAATATTTAAAATTTTATTTTTGGTCCGGTCAAAAATTGTTTTTGATTGGTTCACGAGATTTCGGATCGAATTGTTCGAGTCCGTAAATTTTAAAATTGATTTTGGATAAATTTGAATTTTTGGAAAATTTTAATATTTTATCCGTAAATTGAATTTTGAAATCAATTATTTTGGTACAATTGATGATAAGATATGATCTTATGATATATTAAGTAAAATATGATTTTATTTGTAAAATTAGATTTTATAGATAAAATATGATTTTATTTGATATAGAGATAAAATATGATTTTATATGTGAAATGAGATTTTATATATAAAATATGATTTTATCTTGTTTAAATTTGAATTGACACAGCATGTTATCCAATAAATTAATTTTGAATTAAATGTTATTGGATAAGGATGATCGATTGCCATGACCAATTTTGTAGGTGTATGTTAGGAATTTACATTTTGTCTTTATTATTGTTGGTTTTATTAATGGGCCTGGTTTATGGCCCGATATGAATGTCATATGTAATAAAAGTGGGCTTGGTTTATAGCCCGTTCCCACCCCCTAAAAATGTATCCCCTACTTGTCATTGTTATTTATTGTAAATACATTAGATTTAGTGGGAGATCAAGATTTGAAGATGGTGGGCCCAACAGACAATGAAGACTGAAGAAATGTAAATTGGAAGCATATGTAATAGGATTGCATTTGCGTACTGCATATTACCTAGGATTGGACTAAGACCCGTGATTGGCAACCACGGGTCAATTAGAAATGGAATCGATCATCCTATATAATATGTGATATTATGATTGTATGCATGTTTAGACATAAATTGCGTGAATCCGGCAATGCATGCAATAAATTAAATATGATGAGACAAATATTTTTATAAATAAAATCCCTCATTTTAAATATGATTTAAAATTTATATCAAGATAAATAAAGGAAATTTAAATATTGTTTAAATGTTCCTACCTTCCATCAACGGTCAATGTATGTGACGCTACCCGCGGATACGGTCCGGCTCATATTATTGGGGGGGCCCGTCCGTCGGAAAGCTGTACATTGGATCGACAAATGTTGTAAGTTGGGTGGAACTCCCATGGGATCGGCTCATATTATTGGGGGATCCACATGGCGACCGTCCATCACAACTTAATATTGATGGGTCATCTTGACATGTCACTTTAAACGGCATCATATTATTGGGCCCTTATTGGACATGAGGTAAAAACATGGGGGTTGCTTTGGAAGCAATTGGGCTCTACCTTTTGAGAATTATGGTTGGCTGATATTATTCGGGACCATAAGTTTGTCAATTGGACTCCATGTTCTCACTAAGGAAAAAGTTTCCCGTTTTCACTAGAGGGTGGTGAAATCGTTAAAATAGTGGGAGTGAGATTCATAAAATTAAATTCGCCTATTTTATGTCTTAGTAAATTGTTAAACAATCATTGATATATGTCTGTTTTTCTTTTCAGTATTTCATACAATGAATTCGCGAAATCCATTATTCTCGATCCTCGAACAAAACAAGTTGACTGGCGCCAACTATACGGAATGGTTCCGGAAGTTGAAGATTGTCTTAACTTCGGAGAAAATGCTCTACGTGTTAGAGAAAGCACCTCCGAAGGAAGCACCAGCTGACATAAGTCCGGAGGAATTGGCCAAACTTGATGCATGGTGTGACCATGACATCAAGACCAAATGCTATATGCAAGCCTCGATGTCTGATGAACTCCAGAGGCGATTTGAGGACACGGTGAATGCTGCTGACATTCACACGCAACTCAAGGAACTTTTTGGGGCTCAGTCGAGGGCTGAAAGGTTCGCTACTGTTAAGGAGTTGATGACGTGCCGCATGCGTGAAGGGACTTCGGTCCGTGATCATGGGGTACGAGTGATTTGGCTCATACAGAAGTTGGCGACCCTAGATTTGGTGTTGGAGCATGAACTCAATGTGGATTTATTGCTTCTGTCTCTTCCTTCTTCATTTGATGGATTTGTGATAAATTTTAATATGAACAAGATAGAGGCCACCCTTGAAGAGATGGTCAATATTCTCGTTACATATGAATCCACACTTAAGAAGGATAAGCCAGCTTTCTTGGTGGGCTCCTCATCTTC
Organism: Henckelia pumila; assembly: GCF_033568475.1. Classification (NCBI taxonomy): domain Eukaryota; kingdom Viridiplantae; phylum Streptophyta; class Magnoliopsida; order Lamiales; family Gesneriaceae; genus Henckelia; species Henckelia pumila. Next base: position 33,707,215 of record NC_133120.1, on the reverse strand, counting down.
TGCTAAGAAGGGGCCAAGTATGAAGGGCAAGAAACGTTCTACCCCACCCAAGAAAGTCGAGCCCGAGAAGAAGCAAAAGACAAAGGCTTCAAACAATGGAAAATCCAAGGATGTTTGCCATTACTGCAAGAAGCCGGGTCATTGGAAGCGCAACTGCAAGGAATATCTTGAGCAGTTGGGAACTGCAAAGGGTATGTTCTATATTGAAATAAACATGTCACTTAATACAACTTCTTGGGTATTGGATACCGGATGTGGATCTCACATTTGCAATGATTTGCAGGTGATGACAAGAAGTCGCAGGCTTAGAATGGGTGAGACCCAGCTGAGGCTCGGGAATGGTTCCAGAGTTGAAGCTACGGCCATAGGAGATGTTTGTTTGACTTTGCAGAACGGTTTTAAATTATTGTTAAGAGATGTTTTATTTGTGCCAGATTTAATTAAAAACATTATTTCTATTTCTATGCTTGATAGAGATGGTTATTCTTGCAATTTTGTGAATGGGATTTGCAATATTTACAAGAATGAATGTTTAATTGGAAATGGACAACTTGAAAACGATCTATACAACTTAAAACTAAAAGACGTTCCAGTGAATTATGTTGATAAACCGGCGACAACAAACAAAAGGAAAATTGATAGTCAAAACCCGGCAAACTTTTGGCATGCTAGGCTAGGTCATATTTCCTCAAGGAGGATGAACAAGCTAGTGGGAGAGGGCATGTTTGATATGTCTGATATTAATTCTCTACCTACTTGTGAATCCTGCCTAAAAGGAAAAATGACTAAATCTCCTTTTAAGGGGAAACCTGAGCGTAGTCAGAATCTGTTGGATTTGATCCATACAGATGTTTGTGGTCCATTTAGAGTAGGGACTCAACATGGCCACACCTACTTCATTACCTTTACTGATGATTATTCAAGGTATGGGTATTTATATTTAATGAAATATAAGTCTGAAGCATTTGAAAAGTTCAAAGAATTCAGGGCTGAAGTAGAAAACAAGCTAGGTAAAAGTATTAAAGCACTTCGATCGGATCGAGGTGGAGAATACTTGAGTACCGAGTTTTTGGACTATCTGAAAGAGAATGGGATTCTCTCTCAGTGGACTCCTCCTATGACACCACAGCTTAATGGTGTATCGGAGCGTCGTAATCGAACTTTGTTGGACATGGTTCGATCTATGACGAGCTTCACTGAGCTTCCACCTTCGTTTTGGGGCTATGCGCTTGAAACGGCGGTATTGTTGTTGAACAACGTCCACACTAAAGCAGTGGACAAGACACCATACGAGTTATGGAATGGCAAAGCTCCTAAGTATTCGTACTTGAGGATTTGGGGATGTCCTGCTTACGTGAAGCGGACAGTGGGAGATAAGTTGGATAGTCGATCCAGCTTGTGTTATTTTGTAGGGTATCCGAAGAATTCAATCGGATATTATTTCTATTATCCTGCTGAAACAAAGGTGTTTGTTTCACGGAATGCCACCTTCTTGGAGAAGGAATTCTTATTGGATAAGAAAGGCGAGATGATGGAACTCGAAGAAGTTCGAGAAGAGCCCGAAATACAAAATAACGATCCTACACCTCAAGAACCATTGCTGGACACGCCTGCACCTAGAAGATCCGAGAGGACTTCTAGACCTCCAGTTCGATATGGTCTTCTTCTTGAAGGGGATCAAGATGAACCCGACATTGGATGTGATCCAAGAAACTTCAAGGAAGCAATTTCTGATGCGGATTCGAATTTATGGCTTGAAGCTATGCAGTCTGAATTGGATTCGATGCATACGAACCAAGTCTGGTCTTTAGTAGATCCTCCCGATGGAATTGTTCCAATAGGGTGTAAATGGATCTACAAGAGAAAGCTTGGGCCTGATGGTAAGGTATTGACCTACAAGGCGCGATTGGTGGCGAAAGGTTATACTCAAAGGCAAGGAGTTGACTATGATGAAACCTTTTCACCAGTTGCTATGTTCAAGTCCATAAGAATCCTTATTGCCATAGCTGCATGGTATGACTATGAGATATGGCAGATGGATGTGAAGACTGCTTTTCTTAATGGAGACATTAAGGAAGAAATCTATATGAGGCAGCCTGAGGGGTTCACATCCATGGGAAGCGAGCATAAGGTATGCAAGCTTCAGAGATCAATTTATGGTCTAAAACAAGCATCAAGAAGTTGGAACCAGAAATTTGATGAAACAATAAAAGATTTTGGTTTCATCAAGAACCCGGAGGAACCTTGCGTGTACAAGAAAGTAGTTAAGGATGCGGTGACATTCTTAGTACTTTATGTTGATGACATCCTACTCATTGGGAATGATGTAGGGATGTTGCAGTCAACAAAGATATGGTTATCAGGTAGATTTTCGATGAAGGATTTGGGAGAGGCATCCTACATTCTTGGGATACAGATCTATAGAGATAGGTCTAAGAGAATGATAGGACTCACTCAATCAACCTACATCGATACCATATTGAAACGGTTTTCAATGGATGGGTCCAAGAGAGGACATCTACCGATGTGTCATGGAGTTTCTCTATCCAAGTCTATGTGTCCCAAGACTGATGCAGAGATAGAGAATATGACACATGTACCATATGCGTCAGCTATAGGTAGTATCATGTATGGGATGATATCTACCAGACCGGATGTAGCATTTGCTCTGAGTGTCACGAGCAGATATCAGTCTAATCCTGGTCAAATGCATTGGAAAGCCGTTAAGGACATTCTTAAGTACTTGCGAAGGACTAAGAATATGTTCATGGTTTATGGAGGACGAGAACTCAAATTGGAAGGCTATACCGACTCTAGCTTCCAAAGTGATGTGGATGACTCGAAGTCAACCTCTGGATTTGTGTTCATGCTCAATGGCGGTGCTGTCTCTTGGAAGAGTTCCAAGCAGGACACCACAGCGGATTCCACCACTGAGGCTGAATACATTGCAGCATCAGCTGCTGCTAAAGAGGCCGTTTGGATGAGGAAGTTCGTCCAAGAGTTGGGCGTCATTCCTGAATTTGTTGGTCCAGTCCCAGTGTACTGTGACAACACGGGTGCCGTTGCTCAAGCAAAGGAACCAAGGTCTCATCAAAGATCCAAACACGTACTGAGGAAATACCACATAATCCGGGAGATTGTGGAAAGAGGAGACATCATTGTCGAACGAGTGGCCTCTGCAGACAATATCGCTGATCCGCTTACTAAGCCCTTGCCAGGACCATTGTTTGACAAACATCGCGAAGCAATGGGTCTACGTAGTATGACTAGTTGGCTATAGGGCAAGTGGGAGATTGTAAGAGTGGGTGCCCAGTGAGCCAACTGTGTGGCTATGGGCTTTGATGACTCTTTGTATAAACAATCTTTTGTTTAATATTATTTACACTTTTATGGCAATGACTTTATATTACTTCATATTGTTATATTGTGATATACTATTGTTGTTTTGATAAAGACCTTGAATATACTATAGTGTATGTAAGATGTGGTAGAACATGGAGATGTCTATCATGAAATACATCTTATAGTCACTGTATGTTCTAAAACCGTTCCTAGTCGATTGAGCCGTCCGATAATAAGGATAAGGATCGCTCGAGTTTGAGACTAGCATTTGCGATGCTGAGTACCACGTTTCATTGGTAGGGAACATGGAGATGTTCGAAGCATGCAAATGGATATTCATAAGATGAATAATCGAACTACCCTATCCGGACTTTCCAAGTGGTTATCACTTATCGAGTGGATAAAGTCCGCGGTTTTGGTTGTACACCATTAGTCCTTACGACTTGAAACATCATGGAGACTCTATATGCTAGTACTGTGCTTTGACTCGTTTACCGACTCTATGGGGGTCATCAGGTGTCGAGATTGGGTACAGTTACGACACATATAGGAGTCAATGCATTGTTGTCAAGGATTCACCACATACTTGCGAGTGTGGATATCCTATGCGATCTGAGGAGATATTAGTGTGATAAATCTCTGGCCAGAGTAATTGATGTGATTTAAGAAATGGTTTCTTAGTAGCACATGCGATGTCACTAATTTGATCTTCAAGATGTATTGCATAGTTATCGAATCTTGAGCGACTCTCGATATACCAATGGTTGTTGATTCGATCGGGATATATGGATGAAGGGACCGTACTGTACGCTAACCAAAATCTACTGGTTCTTGTAGGCACTATCAGTGATACCTAGGGAATCATGGGGCGATGTTGCTAGGCGCTTTACCATGATTCGTTGGGCAAGTCGGAAAGTGTTGTTCCGAGTCACAAGGAGTTGTGAGCCCACGGCTAGCTGTATCCCTGAACCATTGAGGGTCACACAGTGTAATGGAGTTTTAATCCCCGTTGAGATAGTTAAATTTAAAGAGTTAAATTTAATGAACTAAGGAGTTGGACTTCTTAAATAAGAGTAAGGGAGTAGGATTTCCTAAAATGACATAGGGATGGACATTTTTGGAAACCACTGAATTCGGATTCAGGAAAATTTATTTTGACTTTAAAATGTGCAGAAATGGTTTCTGTGCACATTGGTGAAATCAGTTCATCAATAGGAGTCACGATGAATTTTATATTAATTTCTGAACGAGCGGGCTTTGCTTGTCGGGCCCCAGCTTATGACTAATGGGCCCTAAGGTGTTAGTGGCCTGCATTATAAATGAGTTATTTCAGTACAGAAATTACACACAACAGGTCATAATTTTTGAGACAGAGAAAATTTTCGAACCCTAGCTCTCTCTCTCTGTTCGGCCGACCCCTCCCCCTCTGCCCGAGATTTTCCGGTCTGTGATTTTGAATTGCAGTCTGGAATAGCGAATCAGATTCGTTTATTCTCTTCGCAGAAAACTTCTGATAGATTTTCTAGTGCAATCTATCAGAGGGATTAAACCTCTGTTCGTGGACCTGATTGAAGGAGTTCATCGGTTCCAGGGAGAGACAACAAGAGCAGATCAAATCTGTTGGTGTCCATTAATCTCGTTGCGAGATTGGAGGTAAAATTTAATAACTGTTATTTAAATTTTATACACACAATAATTTAATCGTTGAACGGTTGATACCCACACTATGGAATTGTTCCATAACAAAATTTTTAAACTTCCGCTGCACCGGGTATCAATCGTGATTGATCTGACCGCCAGTTAGTTCAACAATAGAGCCTTGTTTAAAGTTTAGAAACTCCATGGATTTTGATTGTCAGAGAGCTGGAGGAAAATAAAATTTCATACAAGTCTGGCAGAAATCCTCCCATAATACCCTACCTTTCTGTCAAAATTATCTGGGCAAATTTGGATTTACACCAATTCTTGGCACATCCCTCCAATATAAAGTCCATGGCCTCCATCTTATGCTCCTCGGATATATTGATATGTTATGCTTAATTTCTTAAGTGCAAGAATTGGATATGCTTATATGATTTGTATGCTTTTGATATTTAGATTATCTATGGTATGAGATGTATTGCTTTGCCATGCTTATATACTTTGTATGCATGTCTTTTATACTGAGATTTATTTCTCACCGGATTTATCCGGCTGCTTCTTTGTTTTTGTATTTGTGCATTGCAATAGATAAGGCAGGCGCGAGTTAGAAGGAACATGGATCAATTGAGATTGAAAGATTTATAGTGGAGACTCGAGTTAAGAAAAGGTTGCTGTAAAATTCATATTTTAGAAAGTTTTAGATTAGTTGAGAATTGAAAGACTAGGCTTGAACTTATTGTATTGAAATTTTCGAATCATGTATGAGATTATTATGTTTAAAACTTCATGTTCTATCTTGAATCATGTGTTTAGATCATCCTAGAATGGATTTGAGACGTTTGAATGTTGAAAAAATATTAGAAATTGAAGAGGACAGCAAAAGAAAAAATTTTAACCTTTGAGCAGCACAGGGCTCGCTCGAGTGCAAGAAACTGCCGCTCGAGCGAGGCCAAGATTTTTTCTCGACATGAGTTTCTCTCGCTCGAGCGCAGCTTTATGCCGCTCGAGGGAGACCCATTTCATTTTTCGGGGAGAGGTTGGCTCACTTGAGCGCAGAATTTTTGCCGCTCGAGCGAGGCATTGGAATTTAAAAAAATTATTTCTTTATTCTTTTTCTTACTTCTTTAGATTGAATACGTGTAAGTAATTATGCTTAATTATCATATTAATATTGATTGTGTTTAAAAAATTGATTTTGGCACCTGAGGTCCCACAATAGGTGATATCAGCGCGTAAGTTTCTAGGACTGAGTTAGAAGTTTTTGAGCGGGGTAGATTGAGTCGCATGAATTCATTGTATTGCATAAGATTAATGCATTACTATTTTTGTTTTGCATGTTATGTGCGCCTGATTTATTGATTTAAAAAATTCATGCTTTACTGATTCAAGAATTACATGCTTAGATGATTATGTGCTTATATGATTATTTGAATTCTTTGTAAGTATGTTTTCTTTGAAAAGCATGTGATTAGTGAACCAAGCATGCAATTATAGAACTGAGATTATAAGTTTGATACTGATTTGTATTGTATAATCTCTGCATTGCATATAGATTTTGTTGTTAAGAAAGTTTTTTCTTGTAGAATAAGTACCCCAAACCCAACAAGGTAGTACTGTTTTAGACCATTGAACCAATGGATGCTACGCTTACACCGATGGAGGTGTTAATAGAGCGATTAAGAAGTATTACCCACCAACTCTGAAAGGTACAGAAGATGCCATTGCATGTGGAAGTTGGTTCGAAGAGCTTGATCAATTGTTTGAGTCTTTGGAATACTAATATGAACGTAGAATCAGGCTGATCATATATCAACTTCAAGACTTAACAAAAATTTGGTGGATTGTTACGAAGAAATTCTTAGAGAACCGAGGTATTTTAATTACTAGGCAGGTTTTTAGAACAGAATTCTATCAGCGATTCCTTCCTGCATCATATAGTGAAGATAGGGAAGCAAAATTTGCCAATCTGAAGCAGGGCAATTTGACTATTGAGGAATACGTTGCTAAATTGTCACGCTTGTTACGATTTGTTCCTCGGGTTGCTGATAACAAGAAAGCTCAAGTTGAACTATTTATTAATAGCCTTAACTCGGAAATTTATGCCTGGGTGAATGTTGGGCGACCGAATAATTTTGCGGAAACTATGGGCAGGGCCAAGAGAGCTGAAGATGGTTTTATGAAGCAGAACGAAACTTTATACATGCATCAGTAACAACCACAATCCCAGCCGCAATTTTCACAACAGAGCAGATATGAGGTAAGAGGTAGTGGCAGCAACAGCAAAGATGAATTAAAGCGTAAGAGTCAACAGTTCAAGAGGTATGGGAGCAATTCATCTAGCTCTAGTGGACCGAGGCAGTTTGGTTTGGGTTAGAATGCATAGTATGCCAGTGGATACTGCATTAACTATGGAGGAAGACATACTAGCGATCAGTGTAGAGGAATTTCGGGAAGTTTTCGTTTGTGCAATCAAGTGGGACATTATGCTAGAATGTGTCCTAACCAAGGTAGACCGAGAGGAAATTAGAATGTAGACCAATCTCATAGGAATTATGCATTACCGAGGATCAGACTCTAGCTGCACCTGAGAATGAGATTGCAGGTAACGGTATTATTTTTAGTTAACCTGTTTACGTTATTGGTGCAATGTCTATATTGATAGCTAAACGATTTGTTATATTTTAACATTTGGATAAGAGGAAAGTATATGTGATGCCTCGGGTTGCTAATTTCATTCTTAGGGCAATTAGTAAATAAACATGATTAATGGACCAAGGATCAGAAGAAATCAAAACAAGGAAAATGTTTTTTTTTAAAAAAAAATGGGGTGCGCCCGAGCGGTCAAACATTGCCCCTCGAGCACCCCTGGTTTTTTTTTTTCAAAACAGTAGGCCGAGCACAAGGATGCACTCGGGCTGCAATAAAGTGAAGCTCAGGCAAAGGCCTGGGTAGAAAACCTGCTATGTTTTCAGCAGCTAAAGTTTGATCCTTCAAAGTAATCCAATCCATCATACTCAATTCCCAAAACATGCATATATACATAGAACAAGATCTAAACATGTATACAAGTAGTTGATACATCAAACTAGAGGTTTGGAATCCAACAAAAACATTACACAACACAAGGTGTTCACTATATACTTCAAGAACAACAACTCAAGTGTTTTCTAACATGATCGCTAGGACTTATGTTCATCCTTTTCAGCTACATCCAACCCGAGTCCACGTCTAATCTTTCCTCATGAACTATCCTCGTCGAATTTGGCCAGCTCCTACCCCATCTGTTGCCATGCACACATACAAACAAGACAACAGCCGAAAACATCCGGTGAGAATACAATTCTAAGTATAAAAGACATAGCATGAAAGATTAACAAATTTCAACTTCAACATATAAAAAATAACTTGCATAATTCGTAAATAAACATCATTCGTTGATATTTAAAGCCAATCCAGGCCTCAAGATTCGTATACAACCTTGGTTTTGAGATTTAAAGCCTCTCTAGGCCTCAAGATCTTGGATAGAGGTTTAAAGCCGCTCATGGCCTCAAGATTCATATCTGAACCTAGGATAGATCCATACTCGATAGTACATATCCGATACGACACAAGGATAATGAATATAATCAAGATCCACTACTTGTGATGGATCAACAATTCTAGTTCTAAAACAAGAACATTAACAAACAGGAATGTGATTTTACTTCGGGATTAATCAAGAAATCATCGATCTCGAGTATCATATCCCTTTAAATCGATGTTGTCTTATACCTTCTCATTTCTTCTCGGCTCTTGAAGGCTTCAAATCTGAAATATATTGTCAAGAACACATATATCACACTCTATTCAAACTCATAACTCAATCTTCATTCAATCTTCACAATCAAATCAACTTCAAACCAAGCTCAACTTCTTCTTCGGTTCAAAGGCTAATATTTCGAGTCGTCAAGCGTCAAAATAATCTGAAATAAAGTTATCATAAGCTCGATATATTTGCAAAGCGTTCAATAATGTTCAGCTCAATCAAAAAGATATCAAAACGGCTTCAATTCATAAACCGATGGCGTAACGACTGAAAATCGATAACTGAAACGATATCAAACTCAATCAAATATACTTCAAACCAACATATATCTAAAAGTTAACATTCAAATCTCAGCATATCAAGGTGCAAGGGTTTGAACTATAGCTGGAAAATCATAATAAATACAAACGACGTTCGTTCCTCGATCCGGTGTCAAATATACAACATATAAAAGCTCAAGAACATGAATAAAGCATAAATGTAGTGACCCTTACCCAGATCACCTACTAAACAGAACTTATGCATGCAATTAACTTAATTAAACAGATATCAGAATAAAACTGCGGAATCCATAAACAAAATATACAATCCCAAATAAAGGAATCTGTAATTTATCCAATAATATACAACCAAATCGAATAGCTGTATAAACCCAAACAACAGTAATAAAACCTAAGCGAAGCTCCAGCTGGCCAACCACTGACTAGCCCCTCCTGGATCCACCCTCCTCGTCCAAACGCAAACCTGCCCCATGGAATAGGGTGTCCAGAAAATACAGAGTACAAGACGTGAGCATAAAACGCTCAGTGCAAGAGTATGAGTATACATGCATGCAAAGTGAACTCCCTATAGACTCGAGGTCAAGGATCAGATAACAGAGACAGACCGGGCCCTGGTATGTAGCACGCTGTGCCGTCGCTTCAGGAGGTGGCTCCCATACCGAGATAACCGTGGATACGCCGGACCCAAATAGATGGAAGTCCATCCACTAATAGGATAGGGTACAACCCTACTAACAGACATCTCAAAAGAGATACAGCAAGATGCAAATGAATGCAGCATAATATCAGGGCATATAAATCATGCAGTCACATAATACATGCATACTCAGTCAGGATATCTCGAACAATACTTTCGTACCTCAAAACAGTGCAAGCTCTACCAACTCTAGGTCCACGCCTATAGTCTGCCCTACACTGCCAAATGATACTACTATCATTAAAGTGCTCTAAAAGCCTTAACTAAGCTATTGCATACTCCTAAACATTTATAGGAAGCAAAAGCTATACCTTCGTCCGTCGTTAGCCCTTTGATGTCGATGCCTTCAGAACATGGGCACAACTCCGCTACGACTACCGAATGCCTCGCCGGCCTCCGGACCAAGGCTAAGAAGACTAGAACAGCTCCAAAAGGACTAGAATGGAAAGGAGAACTCGGAATTGGCAAATGAAAGTGAAACCTCGGCCTTATATTTATAGACAACGATCGGAACTTCCGATCCTTGATCGGAACGTCCGAACCTCGATCGGAACGTCCGATCCTGACATCGAAGCTTCCGAAGATCCTGATCTTGTTGGAAAACTGGCGAGTTCCCAGACCAATTACGATTGATACCCGGTGCAGCGGAAGTTTAAAAATTTTTCATGGAACGTTTCCATGGTATGGGTATCAACCGTTCATCGATTGAATTACGTGTGTAAAAATTTAAATAACAATTAAATAAATTTTACCTCAAATCTCGCAACGAGATTAATGGACACCAACAGAACAATTCTGCTCTTGTTGTCTCTCCCTGGAACCGATGAACGCCTTCAATCAGGTCCACGAACAGAGGTTTAATCCCTCTGATAGATTGCACTAGAAAATCTATCAGAAGTTTTCTGCGAAGAGAATACACGAATTTGATTCGTTATTCCTTACTGCGATTCAAAATCACAGACCGGAATTTTCTCTGACAGAGTAGGGAGGGGCGCGGCCAAAAACGTTTTGAGAGGCTAGGGTTTTCGAAAATTGCTCTCAAAATAATGACCTGTTGTGTGTAATTTCTGTACTGAAATAACTTATTTATAATGCAGGCCACTAACACCTTAGGGCCCATTAGTCATAAGCTGGGGCCCGACAAGCAAAGCCCGCTCGTTCAGAAATTAATATAAAATTCATCGTGACTCCGATTGATGAAACGATTTCACCAATGTGCACAGAAACCATTTCTGCACGTTTTAAAGTCAAAATAAATTTTCCTGAATCCGAATTCAGTGGTTTCCAAAAATGTCCATCCCTATGTCATTTTAGGAAATCCTACTCCCTTACTCTTATTTAAGAAGTCCAACTCCTTAGTTCATTAAATTTAACTCTTTAAATTTAACTATCTCAACGGGGATTAAAACTCCATTACACTGTGTGACCCTCAATGGTTCAGGGATACAGCTAGCCGTGGGCTCACAACTCCTTGTGACTCGGAACAACACTTTCCGACTTGCCCAACGAATCATGGTAAAGCGCCTAGCAACATCGCCCCATGATTCCCTAGGTATCACTGATAGTGCCTACAAGAACCAGTAGATTTTGGTTAGCGTACAGTACGGTCCCTTCATCCATATATCCCGATCGAATCAACAACCATTGGTATATCGAGAGTCGCTCAAGATTCGATAACTATGCAATGCATCTTGAAGATCAAATTAGTGACATCGCATGTGCTACTAAGAAACCATTTCTTAAATCACATCAAGTACTCTGGCCAGAGATTTGTCACACTAATATCTCCTCAGATCGCATAGGATATCCACACTCGCAAGTATGTGGTGAATCCTTGACAACAATGCATTGACTCCTATATGTGTCGTAACTGTACCCAATCTCGACACCTGATGACCCCCTCAGAGTCGATAAACGAGTCAAAGCACAGTACTAGCATATAGAGTCTCCATGATGTTTCAAGTCGTAAGGACTAATGGTGTACAACCAAAACCGCGGACTTTATCCACTCGATAAGTGATAACCACTTGGAAAGTCCGGATAGGGTAGTTCGACTATTCATCCTATGAATATCCATTTGCATGCTTCGAACATCTCCATGTTCCCTACCAATGAAACGTGGTACTCCGCATCGCAAATGCTAGTCTCAAACTCGAGCGATCCTTATCCTTATTATCGGACGGCTCAATCGACTAGGAACGGTTTTAGAATATACAGTGACTATAAGATGTATTTCATGATAGACATCTCCATGTTCTACCACATCTTACATACACTATAGTATATTCAAGGTCTTTATCAAAACAACAATAGTATATCACAATATAACAATATGAAGTAATATAAAGTCATTGCCATAAAAGTGTAAATAATATTAAACAAAAGATTGTTTATACAAAGAGTCAACAAAGCCCATAGCCACACAGTTGGCTCACTGGGCACCCACTCTTACAATCTCCCACTTGCCCTATAGCCAACTAGTCATACTACGTAGACCCATTGCTTCGCGATGTTTGTCAAACAATGGTCCTGGCAAAGGCTTAGTAAGTGGATCAGCGATATTGTCTGCAGAGGCCACTCGTTCGACACTGATGTCTCCTCTTTCCACAATCTCCCGGATTATGTGGTATTTCCTCAGTACGTGTTTGGATCTTTGATGAGACCTTGGTTCCTTTGCTTGAGCAACGGCACCCGTGTTGTCGCAGTACACCGGGACTGGACCAACAAATTCAGGAATGACGCCCAACTCTTGGACGAAATTCCTCATCCAAACGGCCTCTTTAGCAGCAGCTGATGCTGCAATGTATTCAGCCTCAGTGGTGGAATCCGCTGTGGTGTCCTGCTTGGAACTCTTCCAAGAGACAGCACCGCCATTGAGCATGAACACAAATCCAGAGGTTGACTTCGAGTCATCCACATCACTTTGGAAGCTAGAGTCGGTATAGCCTTCCAGTTTGAGTTCTCGTCCTCCATAAACCATGAACATATTCTTAGTCCTTCGCAAGTACTTAAGAATGTCCTTCACGGCTTTCCAATGCATCTGACCAGGATTAGACTGATATCTGCTCATGACACTCAGAGCAAATGCTACATCCGGTCTGGTAGATATCATCCCATACATGATACTACCTATAGCTGACGCATATGGTACATGTGTCATATTCTCTATCTCTGCATCAGTCTTGGGACACATAGACTTGGATAGAGAAACTCCATGACACATGGGTAGATGTCCTCTCTTGGACCCATCCATTGAAAACCGTTTCAATATGGTATCGATGTAGGTTGATTGAGTGAGTCCTATCATTCTCTTAGATCTATCCCTATAGATCTGTATCCCAAGAATGTAGGATGCCTCACCCAAATCCTTCATCGAAAATCTACCTGATAATCATATCTTTGTTGACTGCAACATCCCTACATCATTCCCAATGAGTAGGATGTCATCAACATAAAGTACTAAGAATGTCACCGCATCCTTAACTACTTTCTTGTACACGCAAGGTTCCTCCGGGTTCTTGATGAAACCAAAGTCTTTAATTGTTTCATCAAATTTCTGGTTCCAACTTCTTGATGCTTGTTTTAGACCATAAATTGATCTCTGAAGCTTGCATACCTTATGCTCGCTTCCCATGGATGTGTACCCCTCAGGCTGCTTCATATAGATTTCTTCCTTAATGTCTCCATTAAGAAAAGCAGTCTTCACATCCATTTGCCATATCTCATAGTCATACCATGCAGCTATGGCAATAAGGATTCTTATGGACTTGAACATTGCAACTGGTGAAAAGGTTTCGTCATAGTCAACTCCTTGCCTTTGAGTATAACCTTTAGCCACCAATCGCGCCTTGTAGGTCAATACCTTACCATCAGGCCCAAGCTTTCTTTTGTAGATCCATTTACACCCTATTGGAACAATTCCATCGGGAGGATCCACTAAAGTCCAGACTTGGTTAGTATGCATCGAATCCAATTCTGATTGCATAGCTTCAAGCCATAAATTCGAATCCGCATCAGAAATTGCTTCCTTGAAGCTTCTTGGATCACATCCAATGTCGGGTTCATCTTGACCCTCTTCAAGAAGAAGACCATATCGAACTGGAGGTCTAGAAGTCCTCTCGGATCTTCTAGGTGCAGGCGTGTCCAGCAATGGTTCCTGAGGTGTGGGATCGTTATTTTGTATTTCGGGTTCTTCTCGAACTTCTTCGAGTTCCATCATCTCGCCTTTCTTATCCAATAAGAACTCCTTCTCCAAGAAGGTGGCATTCCGCGAAACAAACACCTTTGTTTCAGCAGGATAATAGAAATAATATCCGATTGAATTCTTCGGATACCCCACAAAATAACACAGGCTGGATCGACTATCCAACTTATCTCCCACTGTCCGCTTCACGTAAGCAGGACATCCCCAAATCCTCAAGTATGAATACTTAGGAGCTTTGCCATTCCATAACTCGTATGGTGTTTTGTCCACTGCTTTAGTGTGGACGTTATTCAACAACAATACCGCCGTTTCAAGCGCATAGCCCCAAAACGAAGGTGGAAGCTCAGTGAAGCTCATCATGGATCGAACCATGTCCAACAAAGTTCGATTACGGCGCTCCGATACACCATTAAGCTGTGGTGTCATAGGAGGAGTCCACTGAGAGAGAATCCCATTCTCTTTTAGATAGTCCAAAAACTCGGTACTCAAGTATTCTCCACCTCGATCCGATCGAAGTGCTTTAATACTTTTACCTAGCTTGTTTTCTACTTCAGCCCTGAATTCTTTGAACTTTTCAAATGCTTCAGACTTATATTTCATTAAATATAAATACCCATACCTTGAATAATCATCAGTAAAGGTAATGAAGTAGGTGTGGCCATGTTGAGTCCCTACTCTAAATGGACCACAAACATCTGTATGGATCAAATCCAACAGATTTTGACTACGTTCAGGCTTCCCCTTAAAAGGAGATTTAGTCATTTTCCCTTTTAGGCAGGATTCACAAGTAGGTAGAGAGTTAATATCAGACATATCAAACATGCCCTCTCCCACTAGCTTGTTCATCCTCCTTGAGGAAATATGACCTAGTCTAGCGTGCCAAAGGTTTGCCGGGTTTTGACTATCGATTTTCCTTTTGTTTGTTGTCGCCGGTTTGTCAATACAATTCACTGGAACGTCTTTTAGTTTTAAATTATATAGATCGTTTTCAAGTTGTCCATTTCCAATTAAACATTCATTCTTGTAAATACTGCAAATCCCATTCACAAAATTACAAGAATAACCATCTCTATCAAGCATAGAAATAGAAATAATGTTTTTAATTAAATCTGGCACAAATAAAACATCTCTCAACAATAATTTAAAACCATTCTGCAAAATCAAACAAACATCTCCAATGGCCGTAGCTTCAACTCTGGAACCATTCCCGAGCCTCAGCTGGGTCTCACCCATTCTAAGCCTGCGACTTCTTGTCATCACCTGCAAATCATTGCAAATGTGAGAACCACATCCGGTATCCAATACCCAAGAAGTTGTATTAAGTGACATGTTTATTTCGATATAGAACATACCCTTTGCAGTTCCCAACTGCTCAAGATACTCCTTGCAGTTGCGCTTCCAATGACCCGGCTTCTTGCAGTAATGGCAAACATCCTTGGATTTTCCATCGTTTGAAGCCTTTGTCTTTTGCTTCTTCTCGGGTTCCACTTTCTTGGGTGGGGCAGAACGTTTCTTGCCCTTCATACTTGGCCCCTTCTTAGCAGAAGATGAGGAGCCCACCAAGAAAGCTGGCTTATCCTTCTTAAGTGTGGATTCATATGTAACGAGCATATTGACCATCTCTTCAAGGGTGGCCTCTATCTTGTTCATATTAAAATTTATCACGAATCCATCAAATGAAGAAGGAAGAGATAGAAGCAGCAAGTCCACATTGAGTTCATGCTCCAACACCAAATCAAGGGTCGCTAACTTCTGTATGAGCCAAATCACTCGTACCCCATGATCACGGACCGAAGTCCCTTCACGCATGCGGCACGTCATCAACTCCTTAACAGTAGAGAACCTTTCAGCCCTCGACTGAGCCCCAAAAAGTTCCTTGAGTTGCGTGTGAATGTCAGCAGCATTCACCGTGTCCTCAAATCGCCTCTGGAGTTCATCAGACATCGAGGCTTGCATATAGCATTTGGTCTTGATGTCATGGTCACACCATGCATCAAGTTTGGCCAATTCCTCCGGACTTATGTCAGCTGGTGCTTCCTTCGGAGGTGCTTTCTCTAACACGTAGAGCATTTTCTCCGAAGTTAAGACAATCTTCAACTTCCGGAACCATTCCGTATAGTTGGCGCCAGTCAGCTTGTTTTGTTCGAGGATCGAGAATAAAGGATTTCGCGAATTCATTGTGTGAAATACTGAAAAGGAAAAACAGACATATATCAATGATTGTTTAACAATTTACTAAGACATAAAATAGGCGAATTTAATTTTATGAATCTCACTCCCACTATTTTAACGATTTCACCACCCTCTAGTGAAAACGGGAAACTTTTTCCTTAGTGAGAACATGGAGTCCAATTGACAAACTTATGGTCCCGAATAATATCAGCCAACCATAATTCTCAAAAGGTAGAGCCCAATTGCTTCCAAAGCAACCCCCATGTATTTACCTCATGTCCAATAAGGGCCCAATAATATGACGCCGTTTAAAGTGACATGTCAAGATGACCCATCAATATTAAGTTGTGATGGACGGTCGCCATGTGGATCCCCCAATAATATGAGCCGATCCCATGGGAGTTCCACCCAACTTACAACATTTGTCGATCCAATGTACAGCTTTCCGACGAACGGGCCCCCCCAATATTATGAGCCGGACCGTATCCGCGGGTAGCATCACATACATTGACCGTTGATGGAAGGTAGGAACATTTAAACAATATTTAAATTTCCTTTATTTATCTTGATATAAATTTTAAATCATATTTAAAATGAGGGATTTTATTTATAAAAATATTTGTCTCATCATTTTTAATTTATTGCATGCATTGCCGGATTCACGCAATTTATGTCTAAACATGCATACAATCATAATATCACATATTATATAGGATGATCGATTCCATTTCTAATTGACCCGTGGTTGCCAATCACGGGTCTTAGTCCAATCCTAGGTAATATGCAGTATGCAAATGCAATCCTATTACATATGCTTCCAATTTACATTTCTTCAGTCTTCATTGTCTGCTGGACCCACCATCTTCAAATCTTGATCTCCCACTAAATCTAATGTATTTACAATTAAATAACAATGACAAGTAGGGGATACATTTTTAGGGGTGGGAACGGGCTATAAACCAAGCCCACTTTTATTACATATGACATTCATATCGGGCCATAAACCAGGCCCATTAATAAAACCAACAACAATAAAGACAAAATGTAAATTCCTAACATACACCTACAAAATTGGTCATGGCAATCGATCATCCTTATCCAATAACATTTAATTCAAAATTAATTTATTGGATAACATGCTGTGGCAATTCAAATTTAAACAAGATAAAATCATATTTTATATATAAAATCACATTTCACATATAAAATCATATTTTATCTCCATATCAAATAAAATCATATTTTATCTATAAAATCCAATTTTACAAATAAAATCATATTTTATCTAATATATCATAAGATCATATCTTATCATCAATTGTACCAAAATAATTGATTTCAAAATTCAATTTACGGATAAAATATTAAAATTTTCCAAAAATTCAAATTTATCCAAAATCAATTTTAAAATTTACGGACTCGAACAATTCGATCCGAAATCTCGTGAACCAATCAAAAACAATTTTTGACCGGACCAAAAATAAAATTTTAAATATTAAAATTAATAAAAAAAATTAAAAATTAATTTTTCCCGCGGGCCACCCGGGACACTCCCGGGTTGGCCCGCACCCGGGGCGCGGGCCGGGGGCAGCCCGGCTGCCCCCTTAGGGCAGCGCCTGGCGCCGCCCCTGGGCGGCGCCGTGCGCTGCCCTGGGCGGCGCCGAGCGCCGCCCTGCGCAGCGCCCAGCGCTGCGCTGGGCGGCGCCGAGCGCCGCCCCTGGGCAGCGCCGAGCGCTGCCCTGCGCAGCGCCCAGCGCTGCGCTGGGCGGCGCCGTGCGCCGCCCTGGGCGGCGACGGTCGCCGCCTTGGGCGGCGCTGTGCGCCCCCTTTGGGCGGCGCCGTGCGCCGCCCGGGGCAGCAACAATTGCTGCCCCACCGGGCAGCGATCCAATCGCTGCCCGGGTTTTGCCCCGAAAAAATTTTTTTTATTAAAAATATTTATTTTGTTTCATAAACCGAGACTCAAAAATTTTGTACAATTGATTATTCAATCGATTGATCTGAGCAACCTGGCTCTGATACCACTGTTCGAAAACTGGCGAGTTCCCAGACCAATTACGATTGATACCCGGTGCAGCGGAAGTTTAAAAATTTTTCATGGAACGTTTCCATGGTATGGGTATCAACCGTTCATCGATTGAATTACGTGTGTGTAAAATTTAAATAACAATTAAATAAATTTTACCTCAAATCTCGCAACGAGATTAATGGACACCAACAGAACAATTCTGCTCTTGTTGTCTCTCCCTGGAACCGATGAACGCCTTCAATCAGGTCCACGAACAGAGGTTTAATCCCTCTGATAGATTGCACTAGAAAATCTATCAGAAGTTTTCTGCGAAGAGAATACACGAATTTGATTCGTTATTCCTTACTGCGATTCAAAATCACAGACCGGAATTTTCTCTGACAGAGTAGGGAGGGGCGCGGCCAAAAACGTTTTGAGAGGCTAGGGTTTTCGAAAATTGCTCTCAAAATAATGACCTGTTGTGTGTAATTTCTGTACTGAAATAACTTATTTATAATGCAGGCCACTAACACCTTAGGGCCCATTAGTCATAAGCTGGGGCCCGACAAGCAAAGCCCGCTCGTTCAGAAATTAATATAAAATTCATCGTGACTCCGATTGATGAAACGATTTCACCAATGTGCACAGAAACCATTTCTGCACGTTTTAAAGTCAAAATAAATTTTCCTGAATCCGAATTCAGTGGTTTCCAAAAATGTCCATCCCTATGTCATTTTAGGAAATCCTACTCCCTTACTCTTATTTAAGAAGTCCAACTCCTTAGTTCATTAAATTTAACTCTTTAAATTTAACTATCTCAACGGGGATTAAAACTCCATTACACTGTGTGACCCTCAATGGTTCAGGGATACAGCTAGCCGTGGGCTCACAACTCCTTGTGACTCGGAACAACACTTTCCGACTTGCCCAACGAATCATGGTAAAGCGCCTAGCAACATCGCCCCATGATTCCCTAGGTATCACTGATAGTGCCTACAAGAACCAGTAGATTTTGGTTAGCGTACAGTACGGTCCCTTCATCCATATATCCCGATCGAATCAACAACCATTGGTATATCGAGAGTCGCTCAAGATTCGATAACTATGCAATGCATCTTGAAGATCAAATTAGTGACATCGCATGTGCTACTAAGAAACCATTTCTTAAATCACATCAAGTACTCTGGCCAGAGATTTGTCACACTAATATCTCCTCAGATCGCATAGGATATCCACACTCGCAAGTATGTGTTGAATCCTTGACAACAATGCATTGACTCCTATATGTGTCGTAACTGTACCCAATCTCGACACCTGATGACCCCCTCAGAGTCGGTAAACGAGTCAAAGCACAGTACTAGCATATAGAGTCTCCATGATGTTTCAAGTCGTAAGGACTAATGGTGTACAACCAAAACCGCGGACTTTATCCACTCGATAAGTGATAACCACTTGGAAAGTCCGGATAGGGTAGTTCGACTATTCATCCTATGAATATCCATTTGCATGCTTCGAACATCTCCATGTTCCCTACCAATGAAACGTGGTACTCCGCATCGCAAATGCTAGTCTCAAACTCGAGCGATCCTTATCCTTATTATCGGACGGCTCAATCGACTAGGAACGGTTTTAGAATATACAGTGACTATAAGATGTATTTCATGATAGACATCTCCATGTTCTACCACATCTTACATACACTATAGTATATTCAAGGTCTTTATCAAAACAACAATAGTATATCACAATATAACAATATGAAGTAATATAAAGTCATTGCCATAAAAGTGTAAATAATATTAAACAAAAGATTGTTTATACAAAGAGTCAACAAAGCCCATAGCCACACAGTTGGCTCACTGGGCACCCACTCTTACAGATCTGCCACGTGTCAAAATATCACTTGTTGACTCCGGATAGAGGTGATCGGAGCTTCCGGTCCTGATCGGAGCTTCCGATCTTGCCACACGTCATGCCTGACGTAATATCGATCGGAGCTTCCGATCCTGATCGGAGCTTCCGAACTCACCTTCGGAGCTTCCGAACTCTACCCAAGTAATTATGATTAATTCCTTAATTACTGATTTTTGGTAGGGCTACTACATTCTCTCCCACTTAAGATATTTCGTCCTCGATATCAGATCTTAAGTACCGAATGCAAACACAGAAATCGGAAACATTTTTTATTCAAATCAAACGTTTACAGAGTTTGCAACTGAATACAACTTAAAGAATGAAATCAAAACAACTCAGGATGGTCTTTACGCATCCTGTCCTCAAGCTCCCAAGTAGCTTCCTCAGTGCCTCGGCGCTGCCACTGAACTAAAACCAAAGGAATGACTTTGTTCCGTAAAACCTTATCCTTATAATCCAGGATACGAAGAGGTTTCTCAACATAAGTCAAATCCTTGTCTATCTGAACCTCAGATCTCTACAGAATATGAGATTCATCCGCCACATACCATCGCAACAGAGATACGTGGAACACGTCATGAATACTGGATAGATGCGGTGGCAAAGCTAATCGATAAGCCAAATCGCCAATGCTCTCCAAGATCTCAAACGGACCGATAAATCTGGGAGACAACTTGCCCTTAAGGCCAAATCTGAGAACCTTGCGGAAAGGTGACACTCTCAGAAACACTTTCTCCCCGACCTCGAACTGCAAAGGCCTACGCTTGATATTAGCATAGCTGGCCTGACGATCCTGTGCAGTCTTAATTCGTTTCTTGATTTGATCAACAATGTCTATCGCCTGCTGGATAAACTCCGGTCCCTCAGCCTGTCTCTCCCCTACTTCTTCCCAGAAGAGTGGAGTACGAAAACGTCGCCCATACAACGCCTCAAAAGGTGCCATCCCAATACTAGTGTGATAGCTGTTGTTGTAAGCGAACTCGATCAATGGCAAATGATCCTGCCAGGCTGAACCAAAATCCATGACGCACGCTCTAAGCATATCCTCTAACGTACGGATAGTGCGCTCTGACAGACCATCAGTCTCTGGATGATAGGCTGTACTCAAACTGAGAGTAGTACCCATCGCACGCTGAACACTCCCCCAGAATCTAGAAGTAAACCTGGGGTCCCGATCGCTGACAATGCTCACAGGCACTCCATGAAGTCGGACGATCTCCTGAATGTACATCCGTGCCATGCGATCCACAGAGTACTCTCGGCTATAGGCAATGAAATGCGCTGACTTGGTGAGTCGGTCCACCACAACCCAGATAGCATCACTGTTCCTCGGGGATACCAACAAATGGGTCACAAAGTCCATTGTGATTAACTCCCATTTCCATTCAGGAATAGGCAGACTGTGATGCTATCCTCTAGGTCGTCGGTGCTCTTCCTTGACCTGTTGACACACCAAACATCTCGAAACAAACTGATAAACACTGCGTTTCATTCCCTTCCACCAGAAACGAGTACGGAGATCCTTGTACATCTTGTTGCTCCCAGGATGAATACTCAACTTAGTGCGATGTGCCTGAGACAAAATCTCCTCTCGCAACTCTTTATCCTGTGGAATCACAAGCCTACCAGACAAACACAGAAAGCCATCTGACTGATAATGAAATCCAGACGAGCTACCCTCGTTAGCTAGACGAGCTAAACGCTGGGTCTTCGAATCAGACATCTGAGCATCTCGGATCCGCGAATACAAGGCTGGCTCAGATAATATCGCAAACATCTGTATACTCTGCATACCTTTCTTATGCTTGAAGGTATAACCTGAAGTACAACAGTCATTGATCGAACTAGACATCGAACAAGTCTGAAGTGCGGATAATCGCACCTTGCGACTCAAAGCATCAGCGATGAGATTAGCAGCTCCCGGATGGTACTTAATCTCGCAATCATAGTCCTTAAGCAAATCCATCCAACGTCTCTGCCTCATGTTCAACTCCGCCTGAATGAACAAATACTTGAGACTCTTATGGTCGGTGAAGATCTCAAATTTCTCGCCATACAGATAATGACGCCACATCTTCAAAGCGAACACAATGGCTGCCAATTCCAAATCATGGACTGGGTAGTTGTCCTCGTGAAGCTTCAGCTGTCTAGAAGCGTATGCGATCACATGCCCATTCTGAGTCAGGACACAGCCTAACCCCTGAAGAGAAGCGTCTGTGTAAACTACATACCCTCCAGATCCTAACGGTAATGCCAACACCGGCGCAGAAGTCAACCGCCGTCGAAGCTCACGGAAATTCTCCTCACACTCGGAGGACCACTCAAAATCCACACCCTTGCGGGTAAGCTGCGTCAATAGTCGAGCTAACTGAGAGAAGTTCAGAATGAAGCGACGATAATACCCTGCTAGACCCAGAAAACTACGGATTGTATCATCTTGGTTCTGAGCTTCCGATCTTGCCACACGTCATGCCTGACATAATATCGATCGGAGCTTCCGATCCTGTTCGGAGCTTCCGATCCTGATCGGAGCTTCCGAACTCACCTTCGGAGCTTCCGAACTCTACCCAAGTAATTATGATTAATTCCTTAATTACTGATTTTGGGTACGGGCTACTACAATAAAAATCTGATTCCTCCAATATTCTGATTTCGAAACATGTTGTAAACAAGATAATACTTATACAAAATCGAAGCTCTCGTCACAAGAATTCTAGAACTATGCTCGAAATTATATTCGGATAACCGGATCAAAAGATATTAAACTTTGAAGATGATAAAATCTCTTGGAAATGAGGAACAGAGGATTTTTGATGTTTTCTTCTCAAACTTCTGAAGGACATATGTATATACACGTGTAAGACTGACTAATCAAATGGTTTAAAAGATATATTCAAGCCAAATTCCGATTTAGTCCCTGAAACTTCAAAAATTGCAAAACAGACCTCGGCCCTCTCTTTAATTCAATTTCAATCTTAAATAATTTAAGAATATTAGAATTTAAATCTAAACTCTAAAAATTCTCAAATTAAATATACCCGGATTAAAATTAAATAATCTCGGATTAAATCAAATAATCTCGGGCCTTACAATTCTCCCCCTCTAAGACATTATTTCGCCCTCGAAATCGCATGAAATCTGTATACAGATAAGATAAGGAAATAACCGAAATACTGAATAAGACTGTAACGACCCACTGTATCAAGACGGGTCTTTTCAGCGTGCTTTTGTCCTCACTCACACGCACCCTGAGAAACTTCCCAGGGGGTCACCCATCCTATAATTTCCCCAAGTCAAGCACGCTTAACTTTGGAGTTCTTATGTGATGAGCTTACAAAAAGAAGATGCACCTTCTTGATACGAGCAGTACATATGAAATCTTATAAGCCCTCCTCAACTATGTACTCCCATACCTACACAGTCTTAGAATCCCCTCTCATTCCGGCACGGGATCGGTTCATTCATGTCTCCCTCCGCCTAGAAGCCTACCAGGAGCCGCTCATTGTTCGTGCAACCTCTTGGCACCGGCGATCACTCCCTGCCTCTTCAGCCCGGGCGTCATAAAGACACATCAGTGAAATAGGTGAGGAAATCTATGTCTCATATCGTCTTCAGTTTCCCATGTCGCTTCTTTAACACCATGTCGACTCCACTGAACCTTGACTAATTGTATCATCTTGGTTCTGAGCTGTTTTTCTTTGTGATCAAGTATTTGAATAGGTTGTTCAAAATAACTCATAGTTTCATCAAGTTCAGCTTCATCAGGTTGGAGTATATGACAAACATCAAGCTGATGCTTTCGGATCATGGAAACATGAAACACATCATGTATTCCAGATAAAGACGGAGGCAATGCAAGTCTAAAAGCAAGATCGCCTATCTTCTCTACAATTTCATAAGGACCTATGAATCGTGGAGACAACTTCCCTCGCTTGCCAAATCTGACCGTGCCTCTGAACGGAGAAATCTTCAAGAACACCCGGTCTCCCTGTTCAAAACAAAAAGGTCTGCATCGAACGTTGGCATGATTTGCTTGTCGATCTTATGTCGTCTTCATTCGCTTCTGAATCAGTTTCACTTTCTCAGTCATTTCCCTATTCATATCTGGCCCAAATTCAGGTACCTCGGAGTTATCGTCTCAATACAAAGTATATCTACACTTCTTCCCATACAGTACTTCAAATGGAGCCATCTCGATACACTTCTTATAAATGTTATTGTACGAGAACTCCACAAGTGGTAACGAATCTTGCCAAGTAATTTTAAAATCTAACACTACAGCTCTCAACATATCCTCAAGTGTCTGTATCGTTCGTTCTGACTGTCCGTCAGTCTGAGGATGATAAGCAGTACTCATGTGAAATAAAGTACGCTGTAGGCTGTGCCAAAAGTGTGATGTAAATCTAGGATCTCGATCAGATACAATAGACTTAGGCACACCGTGCAATCTTACCACTTCCCTGACGTATATATCTGTCATCTGATCATGTCGATACGTCATATTTTATGGAATGAAACAAGCGGATTTTGTCAATCTATCAATAATCACCCAAATAGCATTGCAACCTTTGGATGAACGCAGTAAAGTCGTCACAAAATCCATGGAAATGTGATCCCCACTTCCATTCAGGAATAGATAAGTTGTGCAGTAAACCACCCGATTTATTTCTTTCTGCTTTCACCTGCTGGCAATTCAGACAATGAGATACATATTTGGTGACATCAGACCTCATCTGTTTCTACCGATACTGAGTCTTCAAGTCATTGTGAATTTTTCTACCACCAGGATGAATACTGAATCTACTGCTGTAGGATTCTTTCTATATCTCCTGTCTCAAATCAAAAACATTGGGAACAACAATTCTGTTATTTACAAATAACACATCATCAGTACTAACCTGATATTCTGATCGATGCCCTGTTCTAACCATTTCAATCAACTTCTGAACACTCTGATCATCTTTCTGTGCTTCTCTGATTCGAATCAATAACTCAGGCTCAACTCGAATAGCACAAACATGAATAGGCTTCACATCTGTTTCGAATACTAATCCAGAAGTACAAAAATCATCTATCAAATGAGAAACACTGATAGTAGATAAATATAGGAAACATATATTTTGACTCAATGCATCTGCCGCTGCATTGGACTTCCCTGGATAGTATTTAATTTCACAATCAAAGTCCTTCAATAAGTCAAGCCATCTTCGTTGCCTCATGTTCAGTTCAGACTGCGAAAACAGATATTTCAAAATTTTATGGTTAGAATAAATTTCAAACTTCTCACCGTATAAATAATGTCGCCATATCTTCAATGCAAAGACAATGGATGCCAATTCAAGATCATGAATTGGATATCGAGTCTCATGCGGCTTCAACTGTCTCGAGGCATAAGCAATAACATGTCCTCGCTGCATAAGAACACATCCCAATCCCCTGTGAGAAGCATCACAGTATACAGTGAAATCACCAATACCTGAGGGAATTGTCAAGACTAGTGCAGTCGTTAACCTCTTCTTCAACTCAATAAAACTAGATTCACAAGCTTTCGTTCAGATATACGGTGCATTCTTTTGTGTCAATTGAGTAATAGGCTTCGCAATACTAGAGAAATCTCTGATAAATCTTTGATAGTAACCTGCTAAACCCATAATATGCCTAAGAAAAATAACTTTCTGCAACCAAAATTCACATTTTGACAGTTTGGCATATAATTTCTCTTCTCTCAATGTTTTCAAAATGATTCTCAGATGTTCAGCATGATCACATAAATTCTTTGAATATATCAGAATATCATCAATAAAGATAATGACAAAGTCATCCAAATATTTCTGAAACACTCGATTCATGATAGTTATGTTTGTGCTGCATATTTTAATATCATTTTGTTGTTGTTTTGCATTCGTTTATGTGTTTTAATTATGTGTTTTGTTCGTACTGCATATTTTGTGTCTGCATAATTTGTTTCCCGGTTTGTTGGTTAGGTTGTGCATTTTGGCGGATGCATGGACAAACTATGGAGTGAAGGGAAATGACGAAATTATTTTGAAGGGAAGCACTCGATCGATCTGCAAGATCTTACCAATCGAGCGGAGCGTTATAAGAATGAAGGCAGTAGGCTCTGGAATTTTGGTTCGATCGATCCGCAAGATCTTACCGATCGAGCGGCTCGCTGTTTGGGAATGAGTATTTAAATTTGGAAACTCTTTTATTTCGGACTTTATTCTTTATTAGGTATTTTATTCCATTTTTCAGAATTAATTATCAAACTTTGAATTTCTCTTTGGAGGCTAGGTTTATTGTTCTATCTGATTCTTTACAATTTCTTCTATTTTTTTTATTTTTCTTTGGTTTTTTCATGAATCGTTGTGGCTAAACCTTAGAACTTGGTTGAGGAAGACAAGCCCTTGATTTTGTTATTCATGAGATTCTATGTTTTCAATGTTTAATCCTTATTGAGTATCAATAGTTGATCTCTTTTATTTCATGCTTGTATGTGAGATTTTCAGATAGGCCATCTTAGGATTTCGCTATACAATCTAATGCTAAATTAGAATTCAAAACCATAATTGTTTGAATTAACTAATTTACGAAGCAACTGCATTTAATATTTTTTGCTGTTGAATTTGTTAAGTCGTAGGAACAACTCTTGATTAGATTAAATACAATCGCTGGTATTTGTGTTGTCTAGATTCATCAGTTTTACTCGTTTAAATGCTACCTTAAATTTAAATTTAGATCGCTGGAATCCGAGTTGATTTATTGGTAAGGGTTAATCTAGAACGCTGGTGTCTAATTAACTAAGATTAAGGTAAAACAGAAATTTGATTTTCAATTATGAATATTTGATAGAATTAATTATTTTTAGGGAATCGATGATTGAATGAATACATATCAAGGGTGTAGTCGACCGATACCAAGACTTGTTTCTCAGTGATTTCTTCAGTTATAATTTAATCTTGTAGGTAGTGTTAAAAATTTCATTAAATATTGTTTTTAAATTTTCAGTAGTTAATTTCAACTCAAAAACCCCCTTTATTTATTTTAGAACACATTAAATTTCCATTTTCTCGTGGAAACGATCCTTACTCACACTACTATATATTTTTTGTTATCTGATTGAGTTGGGTAATTTGGGTGTGACGCGACTTAGTGCTAACAAATTTTGGCGCCGTTGCCGGGGAACGGTGTTAATTTATTGTGTTCTTTTTCGTTTATTACTATTTTTATATTCTTACTCTCGTCTCTTTTCTTTGTTTCTAGTTTTTTCTCTTTCTTTCATTCTTTCAGGTGATTCTTCTGACGAAGAATTCCCCTACGACCCGGAGAATGAAAGAACTCTGCACAAGCAAAGGAGAGAAATTCGAAAAAAACAAGAAGAGGAGAGACTCGAACAGATATTCCTGAGGAAACAATGGATGCCAACGCGAATATGAGTCTAAGACAATTGGGCACTCCTGATCCCAATCAACAAACTTTTTGCATTACTTTTTCCAACTTTAGAAAATAATGCTACTTTTGAGCTTAAATCTGGACTCATTCATTTATTGCCTTCTTTTCATGGTCTTGCAGGTGAAGACCCAGACAAGCACTTGATGGAATTCTATGTGTTTTGCACAAGCATGAAACCCTATGGAGTGACAGAGGAGAAAATCCAACTGAGGGCCTTTCCTTTCTCTTTGAAGAGTGCTGCTAAGGATTGGCTGTATTATTTACCCTCTAGATCCATCACGACTTGGACTGAGATGAAAATAATTTTCATAGAAAAGTACTTCCAAGCTTCTAGAGCCGCAAACATCATGAAGGAAATATATGGTATAAAGCAATACATAGGGGAATCACTGCATGAGTACTAGGAGCGGTTCAAAAAGCTTTGTTCTAGCTTTTCGCAACATCAGATAAGTGAAAATTTGTTGATCCAATATTTCTATGAAGGTTTGTTACCTCATGACAGGAGTATGCTAGACATGGCCAGTGGTTGAGTTTTTGTTGACAAAACTCCGGTACAAGCGAGGAATCTAATTGAGAACATGGCTGCAAATTCTCAACAATTTGGCACCAACAGGAATGAGCATGTACCAAAGAAGAACAGTGAGGGAAATGTCTCTTCCTTGAGCAACAATTGATTGAATTTACGTATCATGTGCGTCAAATGGTTGTAGGGAATAGACAGACTGCAAAGGCATATGGTATCTGCGCTGCAATGAGACACGCCACTGATATGTGTCCTACACTTCAAGTGGAATCGGTGAAACAGGTTAATGCTACTGGCAAATTCCTGGACAACCACAGTGTAAGTATGATCCATATTCCAACACGTACAATCCTGGTTGGAAGGATCATCCAAATCAGAGATATGGAAACCCTCAGGAAAATCAACCTGGACCTGAGGAACCACCGCACAATCAAGCTTAAAGGCCACCGTATCCTCCACAATGGCAGCGTCCACAAAACTTGAACACCCAAATGGGGCAGCTCGCCACTTCAATCAACAAGTTGCAAGCACAACATTCCAACGTTTTACCATCCCAAAAAATTCCGAACCCAAGAGAGAACGCCAGTGCCATTACTCTAAGGAATGGGAATGAGTTAAAGATCAAGGAGAAAGAAGTGGATGCTTCACCCAAAGAGAAGCTACAAGAAGAACTTACGGTGAATGATGTAGAAGCATTCAAGGAAGAAGCGCCAAGAGGTAAGTTTCCTCCCCTTTCTTAATATAAGTCTGTTGCCCTTTTTCCTTTAGAACTGAAGGAGTCTAGAAAAGATGAAGGGATAAAGGAACTTTATGAGACTTTTCGTAGATGTTAGGTGAACATTCCGTTGCTAGATGCTATTAAGCAGGTACATCGATACGCAAAGTTTTTGAAGGAATTGTGCACAGCAAAGAGGAAGCAAACACTGAGGGGATGTCAAAAAGTGAGTTTGGAGAGAATGTATCTGCTGTGATTCAACGAAAATTACATGTGAAATGCAAGGATCTAGGTATGTTCTCTATCCCATGCACTATAGGGAATGTTAGACTTGAGAAGACCATGTTAGATCTAGGAGCATCAATCAATGTTATGTCATACTCTATTTATGCAACCTTGAAAACTTGGTCCATTGAATAAAACTGGAATTGTCATACAATTAGCTGATAGTTCTAATGCATACCCTAGGAGAATAGTAGAAGATGTGTTAGTGCAGGTGAATAACTTAGTATTTCCTGCGGATTTATATGTGCTCGACATGGAAAACGGTGATCACAATAGTCCTATTCTGCTAGGTAGACCATTCTTGAAAACATATATGAAAAATTGATGTTCACAGTGGCAACTCACTATTGAATTTGATGGAGAGGTTGTGAAGTTTAATATTTATGATTCCATGAGATTTCCTAACAGTGATGATTGTGTTTATTCTGTCGATATTGTTTATTACTTAGCACAAGAATATAGTGAGCATGCAGAAAAGATGAGCTAGAGGTGGCTATTATCGCACTCATTCAACAAGATGAGGATGGAATTGGACGAAGTGATGAAGTACAAGAAATTGAGAACATTCAAAGCAGTGCTCCTGAGATACCACAGTCAGTAAATGTTTCATATTTATCTTTACCTATTTCTAATACTCGACGTCTTCCATCTGTTTTGCAGGCGCCAGTGGTTGAACTGAAGACGCTTCCCAAACATCTTAAGTATGTTTTCCTTGGAGAAAGAGAAACATTACAAGTTATCATCCAACAGTTTGGAAGCCGACCAAGAGGAGAAACTCGTCGAGGTTCTAAAGGAGCACAAGACTCCTATTGGGTGGACAATAGCAGATATCAAAGGAATTAGCCCTTCTACATGCATGCACAGGATTTAGATGGAAGAAGGAGTGAATCCATTGCGTCAACCGAAAAGAAAGTTGAACCCACCTATGATGGAGGTGGTGAAGGCCAAAATATTGAAACTTCTAGAAGTTGGAGTTATCTACCCAATTTATGACAGTCAGTGGGTCAGTCCGATCCAAGTGGTACCAATAAAAACCGAAATTACTATGGTGAAGAACAAGGATGACGAATTGGTTCCCACCCGAATTCAAATTGGGTGGAGGGGTTTGTATAGACTATAGAAAATTAAATGCTGGAACCGAAAGGACCACTTTCCTTTGCCCTTATTGATCAAATGATTGAAAGGTTAGCATGTCATCCTTATTATTGTTTTCTTGATGGTTATTATGGTAATTTTCAGATTGATATTGTGCCAGAAGATCAAGAGAATACGACATTCAATTGCCCGTTTGGCACCTTTGCATATCGAAGGATGCCTTTGAACTCTGCAATGCACCGACCACATTCCAATGGTGTATGGGTAGTATTTTTTCTAATTTCATTGAGCATATCTTAGAATTATTTATGGATGATTTCATGTCTATGGTGATTCATTCGAAAAATGTCTATCTAACCATGATCTTTTTCTTAAGAGGTGTGTCGAAACCAATCGTCCTAAATTCTGAAAAGTGTCATTTTATGGTTGGGCAAGGTGTTGTGTTGGATCATGTCGTCTCATCTAAGGTAATAAAGGTAGACAAAGCTAAAACTGATATTATTCAGTCTCTCCTTTACCCCACATGTGTGCGGGAAGTGCGTTCTTTTCTTGGCCATGCAGGTTTCTAAGGAGATACATTCAGGACTTTACCAAGATCGCATCCATGTGCAAACAGTTGCAAAAAGATGTTCCGTTCGAGTTTGATGAACCATGCAAAACGTCTTTTGACCAATCAAAGATCATTGACATCTGCACCAATAATCCAACCATGAACTGGAGCAAACCATTTGAGATCATGTGTGATGCGAGCGACTATGCTGTGGGAGCAGTTTTGGGGCACAAAGTTTAGAAAGCATCGCATGCTATCTACTACGCTTCGTGTATCTCAAACGATGCCAACGGAACTACTCCACCACTGAAAAAGAACTCTTGGTTGTAGTTTTTGCCTTAGAAAAATTTCGTTCTTATTTACTTGGTGCTAAGTTTATCATTTTTTCTGATCAAGCAGCTCTTCGCTTTCTGATGGAGAAGGAGGCAAACAAGGTAATAAGATGGATACTACTCTTGAGCGAATTTGATGTGGAAATCAAGAACAAAAGAGGAAGAGAATCCAGTCGTGACCACTTGAGCCGTCTAGTTCATATTGATGAGGCGTTGAGCTTGCGAGAATATTTTCCTGATGAGCAACTATTTTCAGCAAGCACTGAATTACCTGGTACGCAAATATTGTCAATTATTTAGTTACTAAAGGGTTTTCCTCTGAATTTTCAAAGGCTCAAAAGGACAAATTGAGAATGATTTAAGTATTTGTGTGGGATGATCCAAACTTGTGGAAACAAGCATGATGAAGCCATATGATGATGTGTATTGCAAGCGATGGTAATCCTATTCTCACGTTTTGTCATTTTTATGTGTGTGGTGGCCATTTTGGAGCGAAAAGGACAGCAAGAAAGGTGTTGGACTGCGGATTTTTCTGGCCATCTTTATTTCGAGACGCTTACGCTTTCTGTAAGTTGTGTGCTCAATGCCAGAAGACAGGTAATATATCCCAGTGCAAGGAGATGCCTTGTAACATATTTTAGTTTGTGAAATCTTTGATGTTTGGGGCATCGAATTCATGGGACATTTTCCAAGTTCGTATGGATATATATATATGTATATATATATGTGAGACCTCGTTCCTAATAACTAATATCAGACAACAAGTGATAAAGTAAACAAGAAACCAATAATATATTTTTTTTTTGAAGGCTCGCACGCCCGCGATGACATCAGCGCGACCGAGCCTAAGGAAGCGAGCGCGGTGATTCTTCGCAAAGACCAACGTGGCCGCATCTAAGTAAGAGCGCCCGCGCCCAAACCTCGCAAAGAGGGGAGGCGTGCCAACAAACGTGCGCGGCGTCCTCTCGCCCAGAAGAGTTAAGGCATTGAAATAAACTCAATCAAAACCTAAAAACTTGCATTAAAAGTATTAGACAAGCCAATAACAATACAGAAAGGTTTAGGGAAGAGAAACATTCAATTCGATAGTACCTACAGCGTTTAATGACTAAACATGTTCGCAAACATAACTAGGTTGAATGCTGATTGACTTTAAACGAGTATACTTCTATTCTTGCTCTAGAAGCTAACCAGGTCTATGCTGACTTGATAGCCATTCCTGTTGCAAGTACCCATACAAAACAAAGAAATAGCCAGATAACCGGTGAGAATGATACTCCCAGTAAAAGAAACATATCAAGTAATACAACAATAAACATGCTTTCAAGACAAAACCCAATCAATAAATGTAATGAAATGCATGTCTTTAAACGGGATATCAAATTGATAAACAAAGGATAGTGCTGTGCTTTTGGGATCCAAGGATGAGTTCATGTGACAACTCACTGACTTTCCCAATCGAGGTGGTGCCAAATATCTCACTCCTCTAGACTTTGAGCAACCATAATGAGTATGCTAGCATAGGCGATACGACTACGACTAGGCCACTCAATCATAGTTCCCAAACGTCCAAACAAAAAGGGCGGTTCTGCCGCGGAATCAAGTAGGCTCAAGATGAATGCATAACAGAAACATAAAATAAGCCATAGTCAAAAGCAAAATCAATCAACAAGAACCAAGTTCCTCATGCTAGAACAAGTGTAGATGAATATGTGATTTGAAAAGGGAAACTCGAGAACCAATGTCCCGAGTATGCTATCCCGCTACGATGATGCTTTTACCTTTCAATGTCGTATAACAACTCCGGAAAAGTACAACAAAAGATTGTATCAACAACTATACAACCTAAACAACAAACAAAGGTTCAAGGAAATATTTTACCGTTTTCGTCAAACTCTCGACGAACAATGCTGCTAAACAGGGCTCAACAAACTCCAACGAATTGTACTCATACAAGAGTTGATCAACAACCATGATCACTCACAAGCCAAGGTTTCAATCAATACAAAAACGATTCGAAATCTCCAAAAATCAAACGGACGGCATAACGGCTATAAACTGAACAAACCGGAAACGCAGACAGCAGTTCAATACCGATATAACTAATATCAATGTAATACAACAATAACAAAGCAAACTCATCAATCTAAAAATCCACATTTTCGAAAATGGCTTCCAAAAATCATAACAAATCGAACGTCGCTCTAATTCAAAACGACAGATAATAAACGATCAGAACTTGTCTAGAAAAACATACTCGAATCTCGAAGGATTCTAACAACATTCAAAAACTAGAATGTATCTGATCGTAGAATAACTTACATTATAACAGAGCTCTCACTGCAGTGATCGATAATAAGCCTTCAAAAATAATTTTCAACGGCCGGATCGAGCTCGGATGCATTATGAAAGCTTGAAAGCCTAAGGAGGCGTTTCAATGGTGGAGAACCGATGGAGGAGATGAAGATAATGCAAAGGAGACTAAGTAAAATCCTTTCTAAGTGTAGATAATATAACAAATCCATATTTGCGTTTTAGTCCCTGAAAAATCCAATTTTTGCAAAATAGACATTGATCAAAATCGAGGCGGCTCTTGAACTCTGCAATCTCGATTAACTAAATAAACTCATTTAAGATAAAATTGGGCGTTACAATTCTCTCCTTCTAAGAAGAGATTTCGTCTTCGAAATCAACAAGAACACTTTCATAAGATAGAATAAAGAACTAAAGACAGTAAGAAGAACTCCCGTCATACGAATAACTCCGAAAATCGATGCCTGTGTAGATTCTATCTCCCAAGTCGATTCCTCGATGCCATGACGGCTCCACTGCACTTTCACTAACGGGATCGATTGGTTCTGAGTTGTTTCTCCTTCCGATCAAGGATCTGAAGCGGTCGCTCAAAGTAGCTCAGAGGTCTCGTTAATCGGCTTGTCGGGCTAAAGAATATGAGAAGGATCTGGATGATACTTTCGCAGCATAGAGACGGGAAAAAACGTCGTGAATACAGATAAAGACGAAGGAAGTGCAAGTCTGTAGGCAAGATCGCCTATCTTCTCGAGAATCTCGTACGGCCCGATGAATCTCGGAGATAACTTTCCTCTCTTACGAATCTGAAGTGCCTTGAACGGAGAAATCTTCAGAAAGACTCGGTCTCTGATCAAAACTCAGAGGTCTACGCATGACATTCGCATACTTTGCCTGTCTATCTTGAGCTGACTTCATTCTAGTCTGAATGATCTTTACCTGCTCTGCCATATCTCTAAGCATCTCCGGTAAATCTGGTGACTCGGACAAATCATCAGCACAACGGAGATCGGCACTTCATCCATACAAAGCCTCAAAAGGCGCCATACCGATACTCGCTTGGAAGCTGTTGTTGTAGGAAAACTCAACAAGAGACAAAGAATCCTGCCAACTAGTGCCAAAGTCTAGCACTACCGCTCGCAGCATATCCTCTAACGTCTGGATAGTCGCTCTGACTGTCCATCGGTCTGAGGATGATAAGTTGTACTCTGATGCAATCGAAGTACAAGTGCCTCCTGAAGACTGTGCCAGAAGTGCGAAGTGAATCTAGGGTCTCGGTCTGAAACGTTTGACTTCGGCACCCCATGCAATCTCACAACATTGTAACATACAACTCAGCCATCTGATCATGACAATACGTCATCCTGTACGGAATAAAACACGCAAACTTTGTCAATCGGTCGATCATACCCAAATGGCATCGCATCCTCGAATGGATCGTGGTAGCTTCGTGACGAAATCCATGGAAATGTAATCCCACTTCCATTCAGGAACAGATAGACTGTGCAACAGACCTTTTGGTCGCTTTCGTTCTGATTTTACTTGCTGACAGTTCAATCACCGAGATACAAACCTCGCAACATTGCTCTTCATTCTCTTCCACCAGAACTGGTTCTTCAGGTCGTTGTACATCTTACGACCTCAGGATGGATACTAAACCGACTGCAATGAGCCTTTCGGAGAATACGCTTTCTCAATTCTGAAATATCAGGCACAACAATACGGTTATTCACATACAGTACATCATCTCTAAATGGAATTCAGAATGATGCCCAGCTTGACTTTCTCTACTGAAACCTAAATTCTCGGCTCAGACTTTTGTGCTTCTCTGATTGCAACAAACAACTCCGGTTTGGCTTGAATAGCAAGCACTCTGATAGTCTCCCTATCTGTTTCAAACTCTAAAACAGAAGTGCAACAATCATCGATCAACTGAGAAACACCAATAGTCGAAAGAGATAAAGAAAAAAGCTTTCGGTTCAAGGCATCTACAACTGCATTCGATTCCCCGGATAATACTTGATTTCACAGTTGAAATCCTTCAACAAATCTAACCATCTTCTCTGTCTCATATTCAGTTCTGCCTGCGAAAACAAGTACTTAAGACTCTTATGGTCAGAAAATATCTCGAAAAACTCACCATACAGATAGTGACGCCAGATCTTCAGAGCAAAGACGATCGCGGCTAGTTCCAGATCATGAACCAGATAACGAGTCTCGTGCGGTTTTAGCTGCCTCAATGCATATGCCACCACATGCTTATGCTGCATAAGAACACAACCCAAGCCTCGGTTAGAAGCATCATAATAGATGTGAAACCTCCAGTACCTTCGGAATAGAAAGAATTGGAGCACTGGTCAGTCTCCTCTTCAGATCAACAAAGCTTGCCTCACAATCTGCAGTCCAGACCAAAAGGCGCATTCTTCTGAGTCAGCTGGGTAATAGGCTTGGCAATAGACGAGAAACCATCGATGAATCGGCGATAATAACCAGCTAAACCCATGAAGCTTCGGATTCAGGTATGATGACGATCTAGTCCAATTCATAACCGCTTCAATCTTTCTGGGATCGACAGAAATCCAATCTCCAGAAATGATATGACCGAGAAAGACGACTCGATCCAACCAAAATTGACACTTAGAAAAACTTGGCAAACAACTGCTCAACTCGCAAAATCTGTAGTTACGGTCCTCAAGTGCTCTACATAGTCAGTACGGTTCTTCGAGTACATTAAGAATATCGTCGATAAAGATAATGACGAACTCATCTAAATAACGCTGAAAGATACGGTTCATCAAACCCATAAAACCTCTGGAGCGTTAGTCAAACCGAACGGCATGACTATAAACTCAAAGTGACCATACCTCGTTCTGAATGCGGTCTTTAGGAACATCTTCCCTCGCACTCTTAGCTGGTGATAACCTGACCTCAGATCAATCTTTGAATAGACAGAAGAACCCTGCAGCTAATCAAAAAGGTCATCTATTCGGGGTAAAGGATACCTGTTCTTAATTGTAGCCTGATTCAACTGACGGTAGTCAAGACAAAGCCGCATAGAACCATTCTTCTTCCGAACAAACAGAACAGGAGCACCCCAATGCGATACACTAGGTCTGATGTATCCCTTGGCAATCAAATCTTCAAGTTTCTCCTTCAACTCCCTCAGTTCAATAGGTGCCATAAAATAAGGAGCTTTGGAAATTGGTTGAGTACCTGGCACCAAATCGATGCTAAATTCGATCTCTCGAATAGGTGGAAATCCAGGAACATCTTCCGGAAACACATCAGCAAAATCTCTAACCACTGGTAAGTCAACCAAAGCTGGGCTAGATTTCAGTACATCAACCGCAT
Source organism: Henckelia pumila (assembly GCF_033568475.1). NCBI lineage: Eukaryota > Viridiplantae > Streptophyta > Magnoliopsida > Lamiales > Gesneriaceae > Henckelia > Henckelia pumila. The sequence goes on along the minus strand of NC_133120.1, from coordinate 33,670,541 downwards.
AAACCAAAAATCCTTCTGCACCTCTCTGTAACAAACGAGTCATAGATAACACTGAAATCAAAGGAATTCTAGATCGAGAACCCTTACCAAATAATTTCCACTCGTCTGCCATTTCCGGTTTTAACCTGACAACCTTCAGAAAATAATCAATTGTTGCTCTGTACTTGGTCAAAGCATCTATACCGACAATACAATAAAAATCTGATAGTCCAAGCACAATACAATCGAATTCTAACAAATTCCCCTCAAAACAAAGTTCACAGTTCTGACTAGTCTGACAGAAACAATTCCTCCACCGAACGGTGAAGTAACAGCTACTATAGTAGGCAACAACTCAGTAGGCAAGGCATGCAATAACACAAATTTCTCAGAGATAAAGGAATGGGAAGCACCTGTATCTAACAAAACATGAGCAGAATAACCAAAAATCGAACAGTTACCTGCTATAACATCATCAGGTGTTGCCTGAGCCAAATCCTCTGTCAAGGCAAAAACTCGTGCCTGCTATCTCGGAGGCTGGTTCGCACTAGAGTTTACCTCCCTGTCTGTTCTGCTGCTGAGGCTGGAAAGAGTGCACTGCAGAAGACTGCCTCTCAGGTTGAGCTGCAAGTCGAGATGAAACTTCCACTCTAAGCTCGATCTCTAAAACGCTGAGGGCACACCTTAGAGAAGTGTCCCGGTTGCTGACAGGTGTTACAATTACGAAGACTCCCACACACTGATCCGGTGAGTGTCTTCCCCCCCACTTGCTGCAGTACAAGGATGATGATCCAGAACTCTGTCCTGAACCGAATTGCTTCGAACCACTGAACTAGAAGAACTATTCCCAGCCTTTTGAAATGTTTACCTCTTGCCTTGTACTGATCCTTTCTGTTTCCCCCACTGCTAACACCTTCATACCTCTGCTGCTGGTTCTGATGTTGAGGTGGTTGATTCTGATACTGAGATGGTTGGTTCTGATACTGCCTCTGCTGCTGAGGTGCCACCTGATTACCTCCTTGCCTACACAAGCCTGCTTCTGCTCCCTTTGCGTGATTCATGGCATCCGCAAAGTTGTTAGGCCTGTTGGTTTTTACCAACGTGGAAGACGTCGGGGTTCAAACCATTGATGAACTGATCTGCCTTAGCTTCTTCATCTCCGGCAATTAGCGGTGCAAAACGCAAACAGACTATCGAAACTTAGCCACGTACTATTCAATGTTTAGATTCCCTTGCCTCAGGTTGGCAAACTCTGCTCCCTTATCTTTGCGGTACGAGATAGGGAAAAACCGCTTATAAAATTCAGATTTAAAAAGAGTCCAAGTAACTTCCGTACCTCTACTATCCATTGCTTTCTTTGTCATGATCACCAACTCTTAGCAACCCACGTAGCTGATGAATGAATAACCTGATTCTGCGGTCATTGGTGTAGTCAATGGAATCGAACAACTGATCGATATCATCCAACCAACTCTCGCGGTAAACTAGATTTTCTGAACCCATCAATAACGGCGGAATTGAACGACTGAAACCTCTTCAGCAAGGTTTCCATAGGCATTGCAGAAGCATCCAACTGATCAACTTCAGTGCTATCTTGCTCAGTCGCAGGGATAACTGGCGGTGTGTTTCTGTTTATCACTCGACGAGGACCCATCTGAATAACAAAGGTTAGGGCACAAGATATCTTAATCGCTACAACCGGTGCCCCTTTAGAACCGCTCAAAAAAACCGGATACCAGTCGATAACATAAGAAGTTATATCTCAAGTAGATCATGCTTTATAAAAGTAAATCACATAACCATGTAATTCAAATAATTCTCAACAATAAAGCATGCTCGCATGGAATTAAGTATACAGTTAAATAATTCAAACACATGCGAGGATCCAATACAGGCAGACGCGATCTACCCGCTCACTCTAGTTCAACCAAGAATCTTATCTCTCCGATACCACTTAATGTGAGACCTCGTTCCTAATCAACTAATATCAGACAACAAGCGATAAGTAAACAAGAAACCAATAATATATATATTTTTTTTTGAAGGCTCACGCGCCCGCGCTTAAATCAGCGCGCCCGCGCCTAAGCTCCGATAAAACCAGCGCGCTCGCGCCGATTCTGCGCAAAGACCAGCGCGCCCGCGCTCTAAGTAAGAGCGCCCGCGCCCAAACCTCGCAAAGAGGCCGCGCGCCGCGCCCACAACCGCGCGCCCGCGCCTTCCTCTTGCCCAGAAGAGTTAAGGCACTGAAATAAACTCAATCAAAACCTAAACACTTGCATTAAAAAGTATTAGACAAGCCAATAAACAATACCTGAAAGGTTTAGGGAAGAGAAACATTCAATTCGATAGTACCTACATCGTTTCTTGCTTACAAAAAAAATACGAAAAGTTCGAATGACTAAACATTTTTTGCAAAACATAAACTAGGTTGACATGCTGATTCGACTTCTAAACGAGTCTCACTTCTATCTCTTGCTCTGGATGCTAACCAGGTCTATGCGGACTTGATCCTGCCCTTCCTGTTGTCAAGTACACATACAAAACAAAGCAACAGCAGGATAACCGGTGAGAATGATACTTCCAGTAAAAGCAACATATCAAGTAATACAACAATAAACATGCCTTCAAGACAACAACCCTGAAACGCCTACTACTAATAAATGCGGAATTTTTTTTTTAAAAAAATAATACTACTATAACATACATGCCCATACATATATGTATATAAAATAAACATATTTTTTCTTAAATAACCTGAAAAATATTAAATAAATAAATCCTTAAAAATGTTTCATGCATCAATTTAAAATAATAAACAATGCTCTTGAAAAAACTCATATGCGGAAACAATAATAAAATAAAACATGTTTCAAAACTCAACATAATAATCTAAATAGCTGCGGACGGTCATGGGATCCACTGCTCCGTGAGCTCATAAGTCCTCACCACCGGTAGGAGCTACATAAACGTCATCATGCTCACCTGCACCATATAAGAGTAGTGAGCCTAGGGGCTCAACATGTCCAATCCTTTATAACAAGGTTAAAAATAATGCATCACATAATAAACTAATACATATACATGTACATGAGCATGCATGGAAATATTTTCATCACATAATAAAACTGCTGAATCATAAACTGAATCATAACCATAATCATAAACATATTATTTATTCATAATATATAACATAATTGAGCCAATGCTTTTGAAACCTGAATATGGTCCTATCCATAAGTGTGACGCTCATATGTCGACTGATCAGTCTCCTGAACCAACGTACGATGGCGATGATAAATCACCTCCTATGGTAGTAAACTACCGAATCATATGGTGGATAACCACCCTATGGTAGTAAAACTACCGAATCATATGGTGAAAAACCACCCCTATGTCACACTTACTTCAATTTCCACCAAAATATTTTATTGCTCATCATTTACATAATTATATACATAAGAAATTTCAGGAATACATGCACTGAAAATATGTCTGTAATATATATTTAATTAATTTTTCATAATATACTTAAAATAGACTTCATGCATAAAAATAATTAAATATATATTCGGACTTATTTATTTTTCATGGGTTTGACAGGACTGCTGGTCCCTTAGACTTAAGCCCATAAATTCTAAGATTGGCCCAATAATTCAACTTAAGCCCATTAACTTGCATTTAAGCCCAAATAAATTATTTAAACCTAACTGGGCCTAAATAAAAATATTTAAGCCCATTAAACTTAATTAACCCCAATAAGACATACTGGGCCCAATAACAAAAACTCAGGCCCATTAATCACCTGGTCTGACCCAATGGGCCCAATAACCCAAAAACAGGCTCAATAATTTCTATGGGCCCCAAAGGCCCATAACAATTAGTGGACTTACTTAAATAATTTACTTAGGCCATAATTTAAATCACATGTGGCCCAATTATTTTAATTAACTTAAACCATAGCCCATTTAAGACTTAAACTAATAATCAACTTAAAAATAAAATACCCGAGCCCAACTAATCCAACCCAGACCCGAATAACATGAACCGTGACCCGACCCGGACCACCCTACACTGGCCCAGCCCGAAACCAACATGCACAGCCAGTTTTCCTTTCTCCACCAAAACCGGCGCAAACCACTCTCTCTCAGCGGCGCGCTGCTCTCTCCGGCCACCAACGACCGGAGTACCACCACTTTACATCTAGCCAACATCAAGACTTTCAAGAACCCTAGTCCGAGCTGCGCCCTGTGCGCAACCTCTTATTCCGGCCGTTTTGGCCGCCCTGCTCCGGCGATCACTGGCCAGGAGACTACCGGTAAAACCTTCCCCTATGTCTTAGGGTTCTAACCCAACTGGAATCACCCTAAAACATGCTATGTGGACCGAGAATGAGTCAATCTCCCAATGTTGCGCAAATCTACGCGAGCTATTGCACAGCTTATTTGGCTTTGGTTTCGGCCCTTCATGGCTCAAACCACTCGAACCAACTGACCCTAGGGACCCTAAGGCAACCCTCTGAACATGAACCAGCAGCCAACCCCTTCCCATGGCAGAAAACGTGAGGCATCAATCGTGAATCATGAAGAACATAAGGGCTGTGCAATTACTCATTCAAAACCTTGCATGAAATCCAATAAAAATCAGAACCAAGCACGAATGATTTGTCATAAAATGTGTAAATAGCTTATATGGTGAGAAAAAAAAGAGATTAAACATGCTTTTTGATTTATTTGAAGACTAAGACCGCGTGTACGGCTCCGGGACGGCGAACGGATGACGAACTCTCAGGAACCTTAGAAGAATCGGCTATGGAGCTATGTTATTCTGTTAGGAGGCGTGAAAAGAGGTTGAAGAAAAGGGTGGAGGCGTCTGATGGAGAGTAAATCGTAGGTTTAGCGTAGAAAAGATATATTTTTGGTTAATTAGAATTTAATTAGGTAATAACTAAATTAGGATAAAATATGCCTAAAATATAATATTTTAATTTGCAACATAACATATTATTCTGATAATCAAACCAAAAATCCCGAAATAATATTTTAGGCAAATTTCATAAATTAATAAAAGTCAATAAAGGGACTAATTTTGGCTAAAAATCAACCCTTAAATAAATATATAAATAAATACTAAAATTTTCTTGACAAAATACCTAAAAATATTATTTTAAGGTTCATAAAACTCATAAAATATTTTTGGCTAAATTATTTGGCATCTCGTCCGTCCACGGTCCCGTCTACGCGATCAACTCAAAAATCTAAAAATACAATAACTGTGGGTTAAATGATCTCATAAATTTAAATCATGCATATAATTCACATAATAACACATTAATGTCATTTAACCCAAATATAAATTTTAAATAATTATTTTCCTTAATTATGCATGCAAATTTACGTATTAAAATTTTCGGGTGTTACAATTCTCCCCTCCTTAAACTGAATTTTGTCCTCGAAATTAAAGTGCTTACTCGAATAACTCCGGGTAGCGAGTCCTCATGTCTGCTCGGTCTCCCAAGTGGCTTCATCCTCGGAATGATTATGCCACTGGTCTTTGACCATCGGTATGACCCGCGTCCTCAATCTCCGCTCATCTTTGGCTAAGATACGAACAGGCCTCTCCTCAAATGCTAGATCTGGTGCTAACTGCAAAGGCTCGTAATCCAACACATGCGTCGGATTAGAGATGTATCTCCGAAAGCATGGAAACATGGAAAACGTTGTGAACTGCTGCAAGCCCTGACGGTAGTGCTAAACGGTATGTCAAAATGCCAACTCTCTCCAAGATCTCAAATGGCCCAATATATCTCGGATTCAACTTGCCTCTGCGACCAAATCTCATCACCCTTTCATAGGTGATACTTTCAAAAACACATGATCACCTAATACAAACCCAAGATCTCGTTGTCGAGTATTAGCATAACTCTTCTGATGACTCTGAGCTGTCCTCATACGATCCCGTATCTGTGTCACAATATCGGCAGTCTGCTGTACAAACTCGGGACCAAGTTAAATCCTCTCTCCAACCTTAGCCCAATGCACTGGCGATCTACATCTCCTCCCATAGAGAGCTGCATAAGGAGCCATACCTATAGACGACTGAAAACTGTTGTTATAGGTAAACTCCACTAATGGCAGTCTAGTCTCCCAAGAGCCCTGAAAATCAATGACATAAGCTCTCAGTAGATCCTCAAGAATTTGGATCACCCTCTCCGACTGACCATCTGTCTGGGGATGGAACGTTGTATGGAATAATAGTCGAGTCCCCAAAGCTGTGTGCAAACTCTTCCAGAATTCAGACGTAAATTTCGGATCTCTATCCGATACTATCGACACTGGTATGCCATGCAGTCTACAATCTCCTTGATGTAAAGCTCTGCATATTGCGTCAATGAGTAAGTAGTCCTCACCGGCAAGAATATGAGCTGACTTGGTATGAGTCTATCTACGATCACCACAAATAGCTTGTACATCCTCTTGTACTCCTCGGAAATGGCCAACTACAAAGTCCATCGTTGATGTTCTCCCACTGCCACTCCGGGATTGGTAGAGGCTTAAGTAACCCTTGCCGGACGATGATGCTCTCGCCTTGACTTGCTGACAAGTCAAGCACTCTGATACAAATCGGCCAATATTCTCTCTTCATGTCGGGGGCCACCAATACAATGACCTGCAAATCTCTGTACATCCTTCGTACTTTCGGGGGGATATCGTATACGGAGATTGTTTGAGCCTCTGTCTAAGATCTCAATCATCAAATCTGATCAAAGTTCGGTACCCACATACGACAACGATAACTGAACGATACCATCAACTTCTGTGCCAGAGAAGCCCGCCCTTGTCTTCTATCTCTCTGCATCTATCGCTGCAACTCATCATCTGCTGGCTGTCCAACTCTGATACGATTCCGAAGATTCGGCTGTACCACATAACTCTGAGCCAAACTCGATGCCGGACCGCTTCGAGTACAACTCCAGCTCGAATCTCTAAATCTCCTCCTGAAGTGGGCACTGATCTGTAACACAAGTTTACCACTGAAGTCTTCCGACTCAACGCATCAGCCAATACATTAGCACTTACCCGGATGGTAGCTAATGTCACAGTCCTAATCCTTAAATAATTTCCTAACCTTCAGCGCTGTATCCATGTTAAACTCCTTCTGTGTGAAGAAGTTCTTGAGACTATTGTAGGTACTGTGAAAATCTTGCACTTATCACCATTACAGATAGTGCCTCCAGATTTTTCAAAGCAAAAAACACTGTTGCTAGCTCCAAGTCATGCGTTGGATAGTTGAGCTAATGAATCTTCAACCGTCTCAACGCATAGGCAATGACTCGGTCACTCTGCCGTCAATACGGCGCCTTAAACCTTAGCTTAGGACGCGTCCGTGTAAACCAATAACTCCTCATGTGGAACAGTGCATCGCCAAACACTGGCGCAGATATGAGTGCTTCCTTAAGTCGATCGAAGATCCTCTGACAGTCTGAACTCCATACCAAACTTACGCATTTTTCTTAGCTCAAGGAAGATAAGGGCTAATAACAATAGAAGAAAAACCCTGATGGAAACTTCCGGTAGTAGCCTTACTAAACCAATGAAACTGCGACGATCTTTGAAGCATTCTTCGAATTCCCAAATCCTGCA